>NW_010248107.1:0-6436 GCF_000690775.1 Eurypyga helias | reverse complement strand
CAACCCAAACCGTTCTGTGGTTCTACAATACCTCCCTTCCCATAGTGTCGGGAACAGACGTTTGCTGAGCATCCATCTCCAGCTGGTCAACCTGTGTTAATATTTTTGAGTTCAAAACACTCCGTCTTGCTGTTTTGAACACAGGTTTGCCAGTTTTAGCAGAAGGCTGTTAAGACAGCAGGGTGTTTGCTGCCTGCTGTGTTGTAAGTTCAGTGACATCGTATCCAGGCTGGAAGTAAAGCTTTGCTTGTGAAAGCCAGAGGCCATTTCAATCAGCTTTAGTCAGATATCATGGACAACAGTGAAAGATGACAACCAACTGCGAGATCTGGGGAATCTAAATCTTAAACCTGGGGAATTCCCAGTTTTAAGGCGAGGTGATTTCTGGGAGATCACATCACATTATTACAAGCTATCAGCCTTGAGTTTTAGCCTAAGAAAGTGAAGAAATGATTGTTTCTTAAAAATCAGCATGATGCAGATCTCAGCCTGGGGAGGCAAATGTGAACTCAAACATTTTTAAGGAATTGTTTACCAATAACAACAAGAAAGCAACCATCAGGATCCCTCCATGGTTAACGTGCTGTACCAAGCTGTGAGCGTGCTACCTGTACCCTCTGTGCCCTGTGTAAAAATGTGAATGATTCCCTGCCTCGCAAAGGGAAAAGCTATTAATTTGTGACAATCTGAGCCAGCCAGGTGGCCAGAAGTGAGCATTGTGGGTAGGAATAGTTCAGATCAGCCTGATGCAGCGCAGCGTACGCTCTTCTGAATCGTGACACGTCCTACTGGCCTCAGGCAAACTCCTAACGGGCAGATTAAATCCTCTCAAAATCGAGTGCTCAAGTGTCACCTACACTGCAGGATGTGCCGCCCTGTCTGTTCTCTTATATTCACACACGCGCATTTAGAAACGTACTGTTTTGTCTACAGCCTGTCAGGACATTCCCAGCTCCCCCTCGCACGTATGAACCCCTATCTCATTAACACCTTCATGAACACATCACTCTGACGACGTAAATTTAGGCTTCTGCTGCACATCACCCCCACTGATGGAATTTAGGGCGCACCTTACCGAGCAGAACCAGCGACACCCCGGGTACTTACTAGCACAAGTGTGTTACTTTCAACATCCAGTTGGACAAAACCTGTGCAATTCAACCCAAATATATATATATTTGTGGACATTGATCTTACCTGAAATTCAAAGAGATGCAAACACATGAGGTGCGTTTGACTGCGATTACCAGCTCGAAAATTGCATCCCAGCCAGGCACGGCTGAAATTGTGCCCATGCTGGCATCAGGCAGTTAAATACGCATTAAATACCTGTTTTGAAATGGTAAAAGGTATTTACAACGGGCTCTTTTTTTCAAGCTATAACCAAACTGTGTTATTTTGTTGGGCATATGAAAGCACCGATGAACAGACTAAACCTCTCCATCGTTTTTTTCAATGAAAACCATTTTTCATTCACCTTTAGGGGTGGGGAGAGAGGTCCAGTTCAGCTGATGGGGATCGGGGAAGCCAAAGCGCAGGCTTGTACTTGGGTCGCTTTAGGGTCAGTGAGTGATATTCTGTCCTAGCAACCACTTTGAAAACCACTAAAAAATATTTTCCGCTCTTCACAGTTGACTCTACGTGCTCATCAGGGAGCAACAGGCAGCTAAAGAGTTTAGGGAATGGTAAGCAATTCCCAACAGCTACATTACATGCGTGCACATATACAGTAGACACTGAAATGCTTCAGGACTGACCATTCCAGAGTAACCTCACTTCCTTCCTAGGACACTGCCAAGCAAACAGTAGAGCCTTGCAGTGTAGCCGTATTTCCCAAAGGAACTTGACTCTTCCTGTGAAACTGAAGCAGAAACCAGAGAGACTGATACAGCACTAATCCACGATGCAACTGGAATAGGTGTATTGGGTTTGTGTGGAAGAGTTTTGGTAGTGGAGGGTCTACAGGGGTGGCTGCTGTGAGAAGCTGCTGGCAGCCTCTCCTGTCTCCGACAGAGCCAATGCCAGCTGGCTCCAAGCCCGGCGGCTGGCAAAGCCAAAGCCAATCGCAGTCGTAACGGCTCTGTGATAACATGGTTAAGAAGGGGCAAAAAACCCCAAACAAACAAAAAACAAAACAGAAGGGGGCTTTTGCAGACACAGAGGGATCAAGATGTGAGAGGAACAGCCCTGCAGACCCCAGGTCAGTGGAGAAGGAGGGGGAGGAGGTGCTCCAGACCCAGAGCAGAGATTCCCCAGCAGCCCGTGGTGCAGCCCGTGGTGAGGGGCTGTGCCCTGCAGCCATGGAGGGTCACGGGGAGCAGAGACCTACCTGCGGCCCCAGGCAGACCCCACACTGGAGCAGGGGGGTGCCTGAAGGAGGCTGTGACCCTGTGGGCAGCCCAGGCTGGAGCAGTTTTGCTGGCAGGACTTGTGACCCCAGGGGGAGCCAGGCTGGAGCAGGCTGCTCCTGAAGGACGGCACCCCATGGGGGGACCCACGCTTGAGCATTTTGTGAAGAACTGCATCCCGTGGGAAGGACGCACGTTGGAGAAGTTCATGGAGGACTGTCTCCCATGGGAGGGACCCCATGCTGGAGCCGGGCAGAGTGTGAGGAGCCCTCCCCTGAGGAGGAAGGAGCAGCAGAGACAACTTGTGATGGACTGACCACAGCCCCCATTCCTCGAACCCCTGTGCTGTGAGGGGGGAGGATGGAGACAAATGGGGAGCAAAGCTGACAGGTGGGGGAAGGTGTTTTAAGATTTGGTTTTAGTTCTCTTTTTACTCTGATTTTGACTGGTGATATATTTTTTTTTCCCCCCAAGCTGAGTCTGTTTTGCCACTGATGATAAAAATGGAAAAAGGAAAAAAAAAGCAGGGTGTATCAAGGTGTTAATAATGCAGAAACAGATGCAAATTACATTGTTAGTGCGTTTCAGAAATAAGTTTTCATGATGAACTAAAAACAAGACTTGATTTTAACATACCCTAGCAATACTGTATAAACAGGTCAATGACTTCTACGGAGTGATTTTGTATTATTATCCAGAATTGAAATCAGATCAACCAAGGAAACCACACACGTTCCTTCCAGGATCCAACAATTAACTCCGGGGACACCCCCAGCTCCTGCGCTCTGGGCCTCCCAGACCCTGCGACACGACGCAGTGAAGCGAAGGCGGCTGCATTCTCGCCAGCCCTTCATCCACTTTCTTCAGAGTGGAGAATGGCTTAGGGCATCAGTTCATATTCGCCCCCAGCTGAAAGAACCTGCTGGTATTTACTGCGACGGTGTAAAAAAAACAGTCAGTCCAACGTGCCATCTCACTGCTATTAAAAAATGTCTATCACGTTTGTTACCTGAGCAATCTGAGAGCACACGGGAATCGAGGTGTGCTAGGCTGGGTCACAGCAAAAATTGGAAAACCTGGGAAACTAGGTACTAGAAACAGATTACAGAGCTACCATTTATGGAGAAAACACCCCAAGCCAACAGACATTTTACCTCTCAAACATCAATTGTGATCAGAATATATATTCATAGAATCATAGAATCACAGAATGGTTTGGGTTGGAAAGGACCTTAAAGACCATCCAGTTCCAACCCCCCTGCCATGGGCAGGGACACCTTCCACTAGACCAGGTTGCTCAAAGCCTCATCCAGCCTGGCCTTGAACACTTCCAGGGCTGGGGCATCCACAGCTTCTCTGGGCAACCTGCTCCAGAGCCTCCCCACCCTCTCCAGGAAGAACTTCTTCCTGATATCCAATCTAACCCTCCCCACTTTCAATTTAAACCCATTCCCCCTTGTCCTGTCACTACAGGCCCTTGTAAAAAGTCCCCCCCAGCTTCCTTGTAGCCCCTTCAGGTACTGGAAGGTGCTATAAGGTCTCCCCGGAGCTTTCTCTTCTCCAGGCTGAACAAGCCCAACTCTCTCAGCCTGTCCCCATAGCAGAGGTGCTCCAGCCCTCTGATGTTGTACACAGAGATATGTATGCATAAAACATATATACACCTTTTTATATACACATATAAATTCTTCTATATATAGTAAAACACTCTATCTCACAGCTGGTAACTGTGGTCTCAGTTTTGGATAAAGACATGCAAGAGTACACAAACACCAACGTGTATTCCCTGGTGTCAAGAAGCTCCATTCCCATTTCAGCTAAGTAGCCACAAAGCCTGGGTGCTTCAAGGTAAACTTGAACGGATGAACTCGAATACATCAGTGAATTTCATCTTTTTAAAATTAGGCTTGTTTCCTGACTGGTCCCAAGGGCAGCAGTCTGAGGAACTGTTCAAACACATAAAAATTAAAGGTGTAAATACACCTTTTTAGGTGTAGTACAACTGACGTTTGCAGAAGCACTTTATAGAATATTACTACTATCTTTAGAATTTAACTAAAATAACCCCAATGTTTTCATATCATTATACAGTAAATTATTACAAAGTAGTCTGCATTCAAAGATTTCAATCCTACTACTACTATCTTATAAAGTGATAGAAGGCTCTGATATATGTCATGATCTATAAAAATTCAAGACGCATGATACATTAGTTGATTAAAAATATCAGTACGCATTTGATGTTGCATACCAATTTGTTTCCAGGTGACATGCATGCTGTAGGAAGATCATTAGAGAGAAAGTAATAGTTTGATAATTCTGTATGAATAATTCTATAAGGACATGGACTGGTTGGAGCGAGTCCAGAGGAGGCCACGAAGATGCTCAGAGGGCTGGAGCACCTCTGCTATGGGGACAGGCTGAGAGTTGGGCTTGTTCAGCCTGGAGAAGAGAAGGCTCCGGGGAGACCTTATAGCCCCTTCCAGTACCTGAAGGGGCTACAAGGAAGCTGGGGGGGACTTTTTACAAGAGCCTGTAGTGACAGGACAAGGGGTAACAGGTTTAAATTGAATGTGGGGAGGTTTAGATTAGATGTCAGGAAGAAAATTATTCCCTGAGAGGGTGGTGAGGCACTGGAACAGGTTGCCCAGAGAAGCTGTGGATGGCCCATCCCTGGAAGTGTTCAAGGCCAGGCTGGATGAGGCGTTGAGCAACCTGGTCTAGTGGAAGGTGCCCCTGCCCATGGCAGGGGGGTTGGAACTAGATGGTCTTTAAGGTCCCTTCCAACCCAAACCATTCCGTGATTCTATTCTACGAAGCACCCCGTATTTTCCCACACATCCTCATACCAGCATGTCTCAAAGGGAGTCACAGTCAGCATGACACATGGATCCAGCCTGAGCAGGCTGCTAATCCTCAAGAGCTGTAGGAGTATTTATTCTGCCCTGTCAGACAGGTATTGGAGCTGTTCTGTATGGTCTTCACTTGACTGAAAATTGTATATGCAAATAATACAACAGAATACAAAAGTCATTTTATTACCAACAGAGGAAGGAGGTTAATTCATTATGAATGACATGTTTCTTGTGAAAGAGTATCAGAATTCTCAAAACAAAGCATAAAATAGTTTGTGTCCCAAACAATCCATACTTTCTGCACTTGGCTTTTATTACTTTGTGGGGTTTTTTTCACAGAAAAATTTTGTCACAAGAGAAAAATATTTACTATGTATACATTATTTCAATAAAAAACTGTCCAAGACAACAAACAGGAATCAGATTCCTTACATCTCTTACTAAATACCTGCACATAGATATGTCCATATGCCATATACACTACTCCTAAATGTCACTGTTAACAAGTAAAGCACCACCAATAATTCTGCATTACTGAAGTAACAAGGTTTGAAACTTCCAAAGGCATTAAACACCCACCTCTTTTCCATCAAATAAATAGGTCACCTTAAACATCACTTGAAAGGCAGAATGATGTACATTTAACTGCGCTGAAGTCAAAAACATGGCCAGATCAGTCACACTTTTAAACACCCAGCTGAGGTACCAAACGATTCAGAACACCTTTAGGCCTCGCTAGCTCCGCGTTCGGCATAGTAAGAGTGCAGCAACCCAGTGGTGATGTTTGCTTGTAGCTGTACTGATGTGGAAATGAGTACTAAAATAACACACACTGCATGTTGTAGCATTTTCCCTCCCACTCTGCCCACCCCCAAGTTCAGTTTTCGAAAAAAGACTACTAAAGGCAGAATTATACAGATTTATGTTGAGGTATTATTTCACATGAATATTGCTTGTGATGGAATAAACTCAGCTTTTCTTTCTTCTCTAACACCATGGTACTCTAGAGTCCACCTGCCTGTCAACGTTTAGGAGCTTTCTAGATTCAACCACCACTGGCTATCACAGAAGTTACTTATTCCATCTCCAAATCACAGTAGTAAATCAGACATCTCCAAATGCAAATACAACACACGTGCCCAGGCATTCACACAAACAGCCTACGCTTTCTCCTGTTAGATTTTTGGTTCCAGAATACGTTTTAAGTCATTAACAGCAGTCATTAAGTGTTTC
>NW_010248106.1:107656-109709 GCF_000690775.1 Eurypyga helias | reverse complement strand
GGTGCGGGAAGATGCCTGCAGTTTGTACCTCCAGGCGTTACAACACGCTGAAAGCCACACTGCAGCTCGGGCGCAGGCGGCCGCAGAGGAGTGTCACTGCCGTCGGCTCTGCCAGGGATGCTGCCAGGGGCTGCCGTGGGGCTCCCGAGTGCTATCAGCTTCAGCTTGGTGCCTGCCTCTTCACAAGCTGTTTCACCACCCGGTAGCAGCTACCCGAAGCATGACTCAAAGGCTGACTAGCATCCTGCTCATGAATTACATACAGAAAATCGACAGCCCTGCTTAGAATTCACAGCAGTGAATTTGTAACGTTTGCATTTTTACGTGACAGTCATCTTACAGAGGGAAAACGTCCAACAGCTCCCGAGTTTCACCCTTGTAACAGTGTGGGCAAAGGCCGAGAAGTCCCTGTGTCTCCCATTCACACGCACGGTGCACACACCACAGTATTGTGCAGCGGTTACACCATTTGTAGCACATCAGTATAGCATCTGGCGCTGAGAACCTAGACTGGCGGGGGTTTGTTTGATTGTCTGTTCCTTTTTAATGGACATTAAAACCTTTCTTCTTATAGTACTAAGTGGATTAATTTTACTAATATTTCATCTCTGCATATCAGGCACCAAAGTTGTTACCACGACAAAAAATTCCTGATTTTAATATTAAGTGTCTAGCCTGCATCAGCCACTTAATTAGATATAGTTGGAGCAAAGAGCTGAGGGTAGAATTAGAAGATATCATTGTTGAAGAAGGAGTGTCAGAAGACCTGTATGAAGTCTTCTGGTCTTGCCACCCTATCACTTCTGAACATGCATCCTTGAAACAAAGGACAAACAAGCAATTTATGCAAATTCTTCCCCTAGTTCCCAACAACCCTCCTCTTCCACAGTCTTCAGAGGTTATTTTGAGATTAAAAATTCGCAAACTTAACCTGGAAATCCTGAGTCGTAAAGGAATAAATCCTATCCTACCATCAAACCCTATGTTCCTTTTGTTCTTGTATTTCAGTTTATTGCATAGCTGCATTTCTGCTGATACACTCTTGAGTTATTGTTTTTATATTAAATCTCTTTTGTTCTTAATAAAACAAATAGTTTGCATCTTTCTGGTCATTCTTTGTTCTGAAATAGAGGGTCTTATAGTAGTTGGATGCCAAATGTACTCATGGGCCAGACAGTAAGAGACAGCGACAGTCTGGCTTTCTGCTATGTGCATGTGCAGCTCAAAACACTATAGAGCTCCAGCACAAATGTGTGCTTCTGGAATGAAGATGATGATTAATGTCATGAGTCCTGTATTCTAGATCCCCAAATGTCTTATGTTTAAATAATAACATGATAGGCCCTAAACTTATTTCCTCCATTTTAAGGTTTCTTGATTTTCCATTGGAGCTTTTTACTGTAGATATTTCTACTAACTTTTTAACACCTATTTAAAGTAACCAACTTGAAACCAAATTAAAATGGTGACAGATTAAGTTAATACAAATGAAAAAGTAAAAATACAAATCTTCACAATCTTGGATTTTAACCTGTGGGGAGCAGCAAGAATTTTTTCTAGTCTTTCCCATTATATTTTATGTTTTATTTATATATCACAATCTTTGAAAAACATATCCAAGACACTTTAGATGGGCATAGAGTGGATTCCAGAATGCATCACTCTGATGTGGGCTAATATCAATTTTGAAGCTCTTTTGTGTCATCAGTGAAGTGCTTGAATTCCTGCTTATATCCATGACACTTCAGAATGGCACATGACTTGTATTGGGAATGCTGGGGCTGAGAAATTGAATATGATATTGAATATCAAAATATAAAGAGCAGAACCTGCTTCTCTATATGGGTAATTTAAAATTATCAACAGAGAGAGTATCTAGGTGCAATTGTCTGTAGATGGGACAAAGTCAGGCTGCATGATCCTCTACTGAGATGAATTTGTCATCATGAAAAAGAGCTATTTTTGCTCATGTTAGCCGAAGACCAGCCCCATACAGTGCATGGATTCCAGAGTGGTCATGGACAAGTGGAGTGGCTTTTAGAGAATAATTAAC
>NW_010248106.1:106087-107611 GCF_000690775.1 Eurypyga helias | reverse complement strand
CTGTCAGAGGCCAAACCCTGTTGTGCCAGACACTATTCAAACCTGGAGCCAGAAAGCTGGTTCCTGCTTGGTGTTTCTTTTGTAAAGCAGGAAACCCTGCCTCCTGTTTCGGTTTGTTTGGTTGTGACTCTGGTGCTAGGAGCATCACTACACCTGAGATTTAAGTGCAGCAGAATTAGCTAAAACTCTACAGATTAGATAAAACTACTCAGTTAAAGCTCAGAAAAAAATAGAGACATGAGAGGAAAAGGGAGGGGGGAGGGGGGAACATGTTGGAGGAAAAAGAAAGGGCATGATGAAAAGCACTGATCAGAAAGAATGCAGAGGATCTTGAAATAACATATTTTTCTTTTTCCAAGCAATATTTTCCGGTAGTTCTTTGGAAAATATCAGTCTTTGTCCCACCATCTCCTCTTGTCCCTTAAATATTTATGGATTCCTGAGGCTGCTGTGGCCAACTGCACCAAGGAAGCAAGAGACTGGGAGAGCTAAGAAAGTCTCAGTGCACAGAGTGAAAACTACAGTTTCAAATAAAAGTGAACTGGTCCATATTCTTACCTCCGTAAAATCATCTTTCTCTCGGTCTCATCTGTGTATACACACATGCAGACACATAAAGACCACACATCCACTTTGAACTGCTTCTCAGCAAATCTCAATTAAACTGCCTGTGGTGCTAACATATCATATTAGTAGCTCAGCTAGTGCTAGGAGAGAAGAGTGAAGGAGGGGCATCCTCGATGTCTACATCTGATTTCCTGTATATCAGCCAGCTAAACCTCAACAGCGTTATCTTTATGCTGCATGCTGTGCAACTGTTTGGGATCATGACTGGTGACCATTAGAAAGGGACTGACTAGCTGGCAAGGGCTGGATTTTTAACAGCACTGTTTTTGTATCCTTTTAAAAATATGATTGAAGACTCATGAAGAATACAAAACAGATGGCACTGGTAGCATTTAGTACAGCTGTGGATGTGGGCACCCTCAGGTAGCTGATGGACCCTTACTCATATTGCTCTGCCAGGGCAATCCCCTAACTTGGAAGGTAACTGAGAAAAGCGGCTTCCTGATTACACCAGCATAAAGCAAATGCTGCTCAGTAAGTCCCCATGCAGCTCTACTGGTGCAAGCCTGGTGTAAGTGAAATGAGAATCAAGCCCTGTTACACCATCGTTGCAAAGGGCTGATTTGTGGTTTGGGCTGTTCAGCTGCCACGATGCTGGAGCCTGGGCTTATGATGCTTGAGAGCTATCACATCTTGTGCCACACGCAGCCGCAAGAAGAGCGCTGGACCGGGGTTTGGTGCTCCTGGGCACACCAGAGAGTGAGCGGGTGCCTGTCGCAGATCCTGGCATGGTACAGGTGGACAGCTCTCAGGCTAGAGCAGTGGTCTGGGACTCTGGGCAGTGTTTCTGCATCCCCTGCTAAGCAGGCCGTGTAAAACACTCTGAATGCCAAGATTTCTGACATTTACCAAATGAAATGATGTATCAGTGTTTTATGATGGCCAGATTAGCTGAAA
>NW_010248106.1:80885-106049 GCF_000690775.1 Eurypyga helias | reverse complement strand
GCTTACTATCACTTGTCACCAGGGACAGCTTTTCAGTTCTGTTCCCTGGGAGCAATCATTATTTGGATATATATTTTTATTATATGCAGCAGAATGTATCCCCATTGACTAAAAAGACAAACAAATGAGTGAGAAGCTTGCTTTGCCAAGCAATTAAACTCTTAATTTTGCAGTGTAATTCTGGAAATAGGGCTGGTGTTGTGTGCACTGGTCTAGATGCAATATTAATTTCAGCATGTGACTAAATGGGGAAAGGATGACTAGAGATGTGACATCATACTCAGCAATAGGACACAACCATTCACTTGGAACAGCATGAGCTGTGCAAAAAGAAGGGACCTGTTTGTAAATAAATTGTGTTTTAGGTATTCCTCAGTTTTGGCAGCAGACTGAGGTGCCCCTGAGTGAGAACACTGCAGGGTTTTTTTCCCCCTGGCTTGTAACGCATTCATCAGCAAATAGAAACCAAGTCTTCATTGTCGCAGCACTGCAGATAAATAACTGCTTGGCCACCCATTGCAGAAAATCATGTTCTACACTTTCTGTTGATTTTATCCCCATAAATTTCAAACTACACAGTTGAAGGGAATTCTCTGTTCCTAACAAAAGCCCAAGCATTTGGGAAAACAAAGAGTCCCTTTTAATCAGGTATATTTTTAATCTTGCTACCTTTTTGTTCTCTAAAATTGTCCTCTGTTCAGCACTAGTGCTATTATTTGACTATAGAAATGGCAGGGCTTTCTTTGTTATTTCCCTTGAATATTTGTACTCCAAGTGCTTGTGTTTTGGATGTATTCAGGGGTTGACTTTGCCTGTTGTGCTTTCAAAATTCAGGAGATTAGCATTCAGTTTTGGCTGTGATTTATACTGTTACCGAAGATCTTTGCACAAGCATGGAATTTGAAAAAAACCCCAGATTAATACTAATGACATTTCTGGGCCAAATTCAGCTGTGACATAAATAGTGGCACAAGTTACATGCAGGATAAATGTTGGTCAGAGGCAGAGCAATGAAGCATACATGGTTACGAGAGGGTAGCTTGTGTAAGGCTGGTTTTCAATGCATAAAATGAGGGTAACTCGAGCTGGTGGAAGGACCGTGTGTTCCTATGTGGTGTGAGAGCAGGTGCATACCATGGAAAGTAAAGCTTTGTCTCACAGGGGCAGTAGGGACAAGCCTTTGGATGTATTTGTATTTCATTGCCAGAGGGATGGAAAAGAGTTTTAGGGCCAATCTGCACCATGCAAGGGAGTCAGGTGCAGTGATCTCTGTGCTGACAATCAGAGAGCTCAGAAAGGTAGCCAGCTCTATGGAGGGGTGGCATGGCACTGGGGAAGGCCCTTGGCCCCAGCACTGCCAGGCTTGGCCACCGCAGGCTGCGATGGGGGGTCCAATGCCACACACACACCAGCCTTTGCACTACCCACCTGCAAACAGTCATCCCTTCTTCCTTTTGATATCAGTCCTCCACTACTTCAACCCCTCAACTGCTTCTTGTTTTTACTTTTAAGCTCTAATTATGGCCTTCAGAAGCTCATTTCCTATTTTCTCTGCCTGGATTGTTGTAACTCCCCTAACCCACCAGGGCGCCAAGCCTGACCTGACTGGGTACCCCAGCTGCCCGATGTGCCCAGGGCTACCCTGTTCCTACCTGTGCCATCCTGGCAGGAGCATGCACAAAGCAATCCCCGTTTGATGGCTCCAACCTGTGACTTAGATGGCAGAGGTGGGCTGTGTGTGTTCTGGACGTGTTAGATGTTGTCTCTACATACAGAACCTCAGGATCGGCTGAGACAATGAAATAGATATTTGTTTAATGAAGAACAACCCCTCCATTTCATATTGCTGCCCTGCAGGTGGTTAAGACAGCCACCACATGAACCTTTGAACTGTGGGCAAACCGCAGAGCAGGTTAAGACCAACAGATGTGTTAAATCTCCTTCCTTCAGGTGAAATGAAAAACACAATTAAATGTCCAGTTGTGAAATAGCTGGAAACAATAGAAGCTGCAGCTGAAGATATACAGACCTGAGCAAAGCACCATGCAAGGAAGATTTGAGTGAGGCTCTAACAGGAAGTGAACTGAAAATGCTGCTGCTGCTGTAAAAAGTTCCTCCCCCTCCATTCTTCCAGTCTCTTATTCCCACTGTTGCAACTCTATTCTGCTCTATGCTGGCATGCGTGTTTGTGCAATGGCACCGGCAACAGAGAATAGCCTGGCTAAAAATCACCCAGTAAATAAATACCCCAGATCCACAGCAATATTTCAGTTGCATCAACTCACTGCATAGCCAGTACTGTGAAGGCACAGCTAGCAATCTTCCCTGGCACTGGTCTAAAACCCAGGGGAATAACTAATTGTTTGACGTGCTCTGTGCAGGAGAGAAAGAAGTAAGAGAGGAATATGACTCCGAGTAGAAGCAAGGGATGGAGGTTTTCAGTTGCAAGATTGCCTAGAAAACATAAAGTTGGGGAAAAGTAGCGGCTTTATGCTTCTGAGGGGCGTGATGGACTGACACCTCACGCTTGCGCGTGAACATAGTTGCAGCAATGAGATGTCTGCTATATAGAATGTCTTTCTGCCACAACTGTTCTTTAAGAACTTGGTATTGTCTAGCTACTCATGTCTAGCAGTCAGGCTAGGCTACATGTGCTTAAAGCCCACAGTCTTCTGAGAGGGGTGTTCCCACAGAGGGTCTCCTTAAAGCCAGTATCAGAGTGGAGACCTTTATATGACCCCTGTGACATCTGTCTTTATATGACTTGAGAGCGATCTGAGCCCCCGAATAGAAAGACCTCCAAGACCCTGTTTCCCCCTGTGTACAGTGTTTAATATAAGATGATATTTAATGTTTCATTTTAAATGTAAATAATATCATTTTCTTAATGATAATTAATTAAAAAATACAGAAATGTATTTAACATTAATTATTTAACATAATGCATATTAACATGCATGCTTCAAAAAATGTTGGTTATGTATAAGTGTACCAGGACACTTTTCTTGGTCTTTCCAGAGATAAAAAAAAATCCTAGTATGCCTTACAGATCGTGGGATGAGATAAAGCGAGTGTTATTATGAAATGAACATGAGGATGATGCTGTTTTCTAAGGAACTGTAGTCTAATTACTGAATGGCAAGATCATCTGGGTATTCTTGGGTTTTTTTTATCATAACCTACTGTGGGACTGTTTTCCATGAGCTTTCTGGAAGACACTTTTCCCCTTAATAAAATAAATTCATACTCATTTACCATATGAAATTGAAAGTAACTTTCATTTTAGAGTTGTAGTTTCTGATAACAATTTCTTATGTAAAGCAGACACTATTTTAAGTCTCTTTCTTGCTTAAGGAAGAGTGTAATGGGTTTTGGTTGGCTATCTATAGCAACCGTAGACTGTTTGACTTTATATTTTAGCACACTGCAATGAAAATATTTTATTAATTTATAATATTTAGAATGTTATCACCAAAGTCCATTTGATAAAATAAATTTTATGTGTTATTTATGGGGAAGACACTTGAGGATTTCAATAATTCTTAAAAATATTTACATTTTTTTCTTCTGACTTTTTGTTTTACACTGTGTTTTATAGGTCTTAATTTCTATTTGATGTAGGTTTCGAACTTCAGATTTATGGCTCAACACCTCGCAACAAATTTTGTAAATATTCTGTGGGGGCTCGGTCCTGAAACATAAACACTTCTTCCAATTGAGTCACTGAGGAAAAACAGACCCCCTCATTTATTATGTGATATCCAGAAGGCTAAGGAGATTTTGATCTCCTTTTTCAGGAACATCTTCTTCACTAAGAAAAATGAAATGTCATCATGCTAAGGTGAATCATAATAAATGTTATGTCTTGGCTGACACTGAAAAATAAATCAAAGAAAGTTGTGAGAAATATTGGTGACTTTTTTTTCCACAGAGATTTGGACCAGCTTTATAAATTAAACAGTACGCGATGACAGCTTTGGGGCAGTAAGTAAACCATTCAGTAGATAATCTCCATAGTAACAAAAAAAGTTTAACCATCTCAAACCAAAATAGCACATCTGGACTTGGCTGTGTCATATGGCAATAGTGAACATTTTATTGTTGTCAAAAGTCACAGCACACAAGAAAACTGTGCACAGTTTAATCCTTGTTAGCAGAAATCAGTGAAGTGCAAGCAACGTGCTTGGGAGGATTCTGACCCTGTAAATCATTATCTATTTGCTCACCTTTATGTTGTGTAAGGGTCCTGTTATGATCCATCTGCTGTTTGCAACTTAGAATAAAAGCAGCCTTTTTCTTAATGAATATCGAGTCCAGTTCGGAATATTCTTGCTCGTGTGAATAGTCCTAAGTCATGATGACAGAACTCATTTGAGTAATAGCTGAGGCACTGCATTCATAATTAGCAGTATTTAGTTTTAATAGTATTAAACTTCAAAGTTGAAGACCTACTTTACAAGAGAAATGCTTTTGTGTGCTAAATCAAAGATGAAATTATTTAATTGGTGCTGTAACACAGAGATAAAGAGCAAACGACTGAAGAGAATGCAAAATTTCATTCAGTGGGGACAGGTCTGTGTGTGACACTCCATACCTCTGCCTGAGAATAACAAAGATCAGGGGCTCCACTTTGCATCATTTTCGAGCTGCATAAACTCTGAGTGAAGCCTGGCTAAACTGAGTATGTAACTGATGTCAGGAGGCATCTATGGGGTCGGTGGCAGGAGCTGCGTGCGGTCCAGCTGCTCCCTTGCCATAAAATTCACTTTTGGTTTCACTCCAGGATGTTAGTTCGTCCCTGTCTAAGGAACAGGTTCTCAGGGAAGGAAACAGATATCATCTTCATTCTGTCTTTATGGCGAACTTGCATTCCAGCCAGGTCGTTTGCAAAGAGGGATGCAGCTGTTTGTAGGTATGGGCTATGGCACAAATCACATCTCTCAGAAAGTGTTTCAGAGTATGTGCTTCCTGAGGCTTTTCCTGGACTGGGGCATTTATGTACCTCTTTTTGTCAGAGCTGAGCTCAAAGTCGCACTCTGGGGCTCCAGAGCTAAGAAATCTGTGCCACTAGCCAGCCCTCTGGGACTGCGTGAGAGCAGTATCTGCAGTGTAGATGTTCTGAAGGCAGTCAGCTCTGCCAGGCTTCCCTAGTATGCTTTCAGCTGTTCCTCATCCCTACCTCCATACAGCTGAAAGTCTTAACACCCAGGAGATGGCTCATTTTCCTTGGTCGATTCAATCCTTTTCATCCATTGGAGGGTACCAAGATAACTAAAACGGGCCAATATAGGTTCCAGAACTGGGACTAGAGAGATCCCTAGATTTATGTCAATTATAGTTAGAGACAGCAAGGTTTGCACAGCCTCACTTATTTCTAGTACCATCTTCTTCCTCATGGGAACACAGCACAGTCTATTTTTCTTTTCTGCTCTAGCTCTTCTTAAACTCAGCTATTTCTCTTTTAGCTCCAAGACAGGTCCCTGGACATGCCCAGTATCAGAGAGTCCTGTGGACTGGGGATGCTTCTGTGTGTGTGGGTCCTTCTTCCCCCTTCCACACTTCTAAGGGAGGGAATCTGCCCATGGCAAAGCCTTCCTCGTGCAAAAATCTTTAAGCATGATTCAGACCTCTCTAAAGAAGAGTTCTAGTATGAAGGAAGAATACTGCCTGTTTCCCTTGGATGGTCCAAAAATATTCCCTAATCCTGATTTAAAAGGATTGCTGCGGTTGCAAGCCAGGATTTGCAAAGTCTTGGCACAATAAAGCATGTGATAACAAATGATTTTACATAAATCTTTCCAAGACAAAAAAGGCATGCACAGTAGAGACAGGTTTATAAAGCTGGGTGATGAAGGAAGGTCAGTACCTCTAATCTAAATGCAATAATCCTTGTGTTGCATCACAAGAAGCCTCCTAAGCAACCCTTCCACGTCTCGCTGAAATCATACACTTCAGAATCTTCCCTTTCATGCTTCCTTTGTTAAATAATTTAGTGAGGATATTTTGGATGAGATTCTCATCGGAACACATTTATCTTTTAACACAAATGGTTCCCCCGTCTCCTCCCCCTCCCTTTGGCTATGTGAGCGTGCTGGGCATTGTGTGTGGTTGGAGTGGAGGGCATTCGTGTAATTACTTTTCATTATTACATTGCACAACAACATTCTTTACAATTTAAGGTTGCCAGTGCTTCGGCAGCTCTGAGATCCCAACTCAGACTTTAATAATGTGTTGCTAAAAAAGGGGGTTAAATGTTGTTTATACATTACATTTCTGGACGCGGCAAATTTCACTTGCACCTGCCAATGGCTTACTGATAAATATACACTGGTAGAAGTTCAACAGCAGTTGGCCAGTGAGTTAGATAAATACCACATGACACCATAAGCACTGAAGGTTAGTGTTTTCCCAGCTCTCACACTCTGGTAGACATAAACTCTTTTCTTAAAACAGATTAAAAATAAATAAATCCTCTTTGCGAGGTAAAATTAAAATATTAAGATGCATATTTAAAACACAAAATAAATTTATCTTAAAGTCTATCACAGTCATCTGCTAGTTTTCCTGCCTTTTGGATATTAATTATGATTTACTCAAGATTTGTGGTCAATTTTTAAGTATGAAAGCATCTCACATGACTGGTTGCCAATTCTAAAGTCTAAAGGCCTTGCTTTATATTGCTGTAGTAGAATAGAAAATATAATCAAAGTTTGACCTTCAACTTTAATCCTATAAACAGAGAATTTGCTTACTTTACCTTGGAAACGGATGTGATTCATCACAGTAGCCCATAAATAACATGTCAAACTGTTAGACCGATCAATGAAAATAAGTTATTGAAAAATAATGTGATTGTAAAGTCTCTATGTAAACTAGCTTAGTGTTATTTTAAAATCAGGAGGGCTTTCGGCTTTTTTTTTTTTTTTTTTTAAGGAGGATAGTTACTATATATTAATCCAAGTAAACATTAAACATATTTAGCCTACACAAGATATTCTTTTTCAGGAGTACTTTAAGGTAAATAAGCAGTATAATTCCACATGAAGATTTGGGCTCTGCTTAGATCAAGACTGCAAATGGCAGGTTACCTAAACTGCCTCTTGCTTATCACTATGCCTAAAACAAAAACAGAGCGTGAACTCTAGTCCACACTGGAGCCTACAGGAATAGTTCAGTCACAGAAAGCCTGCATTACAGACCCTAGAGCTGCAAGCAGAATTTCTGGGATGTGAACTGGATTGATTCAGTCTCTGCTTTTTCATTGTGGTTACTAACTCTGAAGTCTGACAAGAGCAAATCAAATAGGAAGTTGCTGTTTCATGGCTTAGTTTTCAACAGGAATACCTAGATAATGGAGCGTTTCACAAAAGCCTTTCAGGTATCTTCTTGGCTCCAAAAAGTCTGATTTTAAAATTCTTCGATATAGTAGCACAACAATCATTCAAACAATATGACTTACACTGTAAAAAACACCAAACACATGGGGATATTGAACTGGCCTGAATATCAGAATAAATAACCTAACTTTGGTGCATGTATATTATTGAATTTTATTGTCCAGTTAACCAAAAAGCGATTTCACTGCGCTGAAGGCTGAAGCTGATTTTAGCTTGCTGTATCAGAATCTGACCTTGTCCAGCATTTAGATCTACCAGTTGAAGTTTGTTTGCAGTCTTCATGTCAGTAGTAGCAGAGAAATTTCTCATATCTAAAAATTAGGCCAGTTGTTTTGATGCCAAAATACAAATAGCATCTTTCAGCCTACTTTATTCAAAAGTTCTTGTTTGTACATGATGGAGTCCTTCAATATAAATAATTAACATATGAATAGACTGTATTTCTGTTCAATGAGGCTGGGAGGCAATGGAATGGTATCTGATGACAGCTATGCACCTTCCTTTTTTTTTTTTTCATTGGTGCCATAATAATAATTTAAAAATAAATCCTTTACTTCATGCAGGAAACATTCTGATGAGATTATATTGTTAATTACATAGAGAAAGAATATAATATAAACAATGATGGTTATGAGAATAATTTTCTGACAGAGCAGCTCTTCAGTATTTTTTGCACAAATATGGCTTTGTATTTTCGTTTGTCAAAATAAATGGAACATGGTTGGAGTCAAAAGCATTCTCAATTTGCATCATGACAACCACAACCCTTTCCTGGCCTTTCACTTTGTTGTTTATAGATTATTTATTTAATTAAACCTCAAACCTAGTGGGACGAAATGAGGGAACATCAGGAATCTCACATGGACACTGTGAATTTCTATGCCAATAACAACCGACCCCAAGAACGACCGGCTGAAAGCCACTGCCTCCAGCGAAATACCATCTTCCTCACCTTTTGCAGCGCCTTGCTCCACATGCAGCCTCTGCCTACCCCAGTGCCTCGGCCATGGTTCCACTGGTGTGAGGAGCAGGGATCCCAGCACTGGAGGGGTGAGTGGGCTCCCAGTGAGCGCTGGCTGCTGCTTTTGGGGAGGTCCCATCTTGTAGCAATAGCAAAGCCAAGAGGACACCTCTGTTTGCATACCCAATACTACTGTAGTGCAGACGAACAGTAGCTGAGGTCCAAGCATGCAGGTCCCTGAAGAGAAAAGCCCATCCCAAGCAACTTATATCTACAGCAGAAAACAAAGGATGGCACAAGGACATGGACAGGCCAGAGCAGAGGAAGGTTGGGGGATGGGAGTCGCAACTCTAACAGAGGCACCTACCTGTCCATCTCAGCCATCTGCTCTGTCCTCCCTCTGGAGACACAGAGGCTGCAGTGGGCTAGGACCCATCCCACATGCAGAGGGAGGGTGCCACGGCCCCAAGCTCTGCATCCCCTCGGCCCCGGAGGTTTGAGGAATGATAATGAAATGGTTTCCAGGGTGTTTATGTAAACCTTCCCTAAAATCTGTGAGAAAGGAAGAGAGAAAGCACAAAGGTGCCTGCTTGATGATTTAACAAATGGTGTTGCCATTCTCAGCTCCCTGGGATCAACCCTTCCAGCTCTGATGTGTTGGCTGTAAAATGAACTTACTACTGCAGTCAGCATTTACAGACATGCTTCGATATATTGTAATTGAAAGAACCTTTTAAAGAGCGATTTCCATGGACAATAAAGCTTACTTTCTATTTACATTTTATGGAATATTATTTTAGACAACTGTATGTTAAAAATCATCTGTATGTTCACAAAACTTTTTAATGGCATCTTTACAGTAACATCGTTTAAAGCATTTACCACATTATTTTCTGGGTTCTGCTTTAATGTTGTTTCTGGTTTTAGAGAATTTTCTTCTTTTTGTTTGAAGATTTATTTGCAGAAAAAGATACTTCCGATATAAATAGTGTAGTATTGATTCTTCCATCAGTGCCAGGCAGATTTAAGCAAGTAAATTCCATTTAGAGTACGGGAGGTGAAAATTTAAATTGCTGAGGCTGGGAATGGGCAAAGACTCCTCCTATAAAGTGTTCTAATTTCCCTAATAAACCAACTCTATTTTTAAGAAAAGAATACTGAACACTAAGCAACTTTTTGTTGTTATTACTGTTCTTGTTTTATTAAAAGAAACATCTGTTTTAAGACAGAATAGCAGTATCATGTCATTACTGCTTTCTCTTGCATCTCTCTCTTCTCACCCAAACAAATGTTATGGGTCAGAAAAGTTTTTTGTCATTTATTCTGATAATGAAACTAATTCACCCACGCATGCTGTACTGGTCTCATAACACATGCCAGTTTATCTCACACATTACTCAACATGTTGTGGAAAAAAGAGCCTGAAATATCAGAAAGAAAAATTGAAGAACATACGACTGTCTTAGCCAAGAGAAGTGATGCTGGGGTTTATAGATGTAGTTAATACTACTGTGAGCAGTGCTATCACTGGCAATCCTATCAGTTTAAAAAAAAAAAAAATATCACTGAGTTCCTTGTGTAGGATTGAGCAACTCACTAAAAATAAATCATCCATTCCTTTCTACTGCCATGAAATAGAGGAGAAATATAAGCATTGTAGTTAACAGTAAGGCTGACCTTAGAGATTCTGTTGCCCCAGAGCTGACGAAATTATAGGGAAGGGAGAGTTTATAGCAGAGATTTTAGAAACAAATGCTTTAGGATTTCATTCCACATTTGGGAAAAAAAAAAAAACAAAACAAACCCAAAACCAAAACAGAAAAACATTCAGTCCTTTGGGACATCTTCCACGACTTGTATATCTTCCCTTATCTAGACTGCATTGTTGCCAGGCTTGCTGTTTTACAGCAAAACTTCAAATAACTGATACTGGAGTAAGTTTGCTACTTGAGCATCTCATTTATTACAAAGTAGCTGCAAAAATCTAGGTGTCCAGCCCATGGGGCAGTAGGTATTATCACTGATCATGCTGACTCCAAAAGACGAAAATGAAGTAATTATCTTTTTTTAAAATTTAATATTTATTTATCATCTTTGTGATATTTTTCATGCAGATTGTGAATGGGAGGTAGGAAAGTACAAAGCAGCCATCTTTTCTCTTTTGTCAGAAAGACGACATAAAAACTAGCCAAAATACTTTAAGGAGGTGTGAGCAAAACTTCATGTATTTCTACCCTGAATCTACATATCTACCGTCTTTCAATGCACAATACAGCTGTGAGGTTACACAGTTTGCTATTTTAAATTGTATCAAGCAGTTTATGTATATATATATATATATTTTTCCCCACAAATGAATTAATGAAATTATTTGTATGTTGAATTAAAACTAAATTTATTTGGAAATTCACATTCAAATTGGTATTCAGCATGTCTCTCTTAACATATCCTTGCATGCCTGCAAAATGAAAATACCTATTTTCTTGATACAGCTGAGTGAGGAGTTTACATAACATAGCCTGTAAGTTTTAAGAAACTATGAAAACTGCAGCATGAAAGGGTATCATAACGCATTCGTGCTCAGTGGTGGAGGCAAGATCAAAGAGTCCATGGAATTTAACAATACACTACATTCCTCTCAAAATTCCAAAGTCTGTATCCAGTTTTTTGTCATGTTTTAAGCCTTCACTAATGGTTCTGTTTTCTGGAAAGTCCAGATTCTTTTAGATGAAGTGGCAGAATTGGTGTTCAGTAATTTTCTTGCTGGAAAATAATTTGAAAATATATAAGATAATAAATAAAACTGAAATTTCATTCCCTTTTTCAGCTTTGATGTGATATCTTTTTGGAAAAGATTTACATTTATGACTAAGGATAGTGTCATCAATAATTTACCTTTCAGCAAAATGCATTATGTTATAAATTTGATCACATACCAGATCAGACTATTCTAATTTTAAGACTATATAATAAAAATCCCCAAAAACCTTTTTACTGAAAGAGATGCAATATTTTTCCGTGAAAAGTGCCTTTGCATTCAGTCTTAAATAACTTTGTTATTTCAACAGGCAAATATGCAGCTAAAATGCTAAAGTAAGTTTTAATATGTGGGAAAACATGTCAAAGTTTTGTGCCTCTGGTTTCTTTTAATTGAAAGGTATAGAGATCAATAGCTTTGGGGGCTATAACTCAGAATGTTCATGTATTTAAAGTTGACATAATGATACACCTTCTGTGACTCTGAAACTCTCCTGACAGATGGAAAAAAGTTATTGAAATTAAAATAACTGAAATATTTGAAATTGAAAGAATGACATAGTTGTACAGTTAACAGGAAGTCATTCTCATTTTCCATTGGTTTGTAAAGAGAGTGCTATTTCCTAAAGTTGACATAATTTGAAAATGAATATATAAAGTTCAAACTTTTAATTGTAGTATAAATTTTACTCTTGAAAATATTTTTAATGCAGTTTTATGTCTTTAAAATAATGAAGTAGAAATGGATTATTGCCCTTTTGGCTCTGCAGTAAAAAAAGACTTTCATCAATATTTTTATATTTCTATGGTTTCAAGCATCAGTGATGACAGGAAACAAATATGCCCTTTTCAATCACCTCTTTCATTGTTTCCTCAATTATAGAAAGAATAAATACACTGATGGTAATATAGAAAACTTTAATAGGATGAGTCATTTTATCTACAAGTGAAACTTGGGAAACAACACTTCAATTTGCTCATGTAGTTGTTGAGATAGCACACTTGCTTCTGGAAGCCATCTTGCAGATATCTGAATACTTTAGCAATTAAGCCAGTCAACAAAACAATTAGACATTAAAAACAATGAAGTACTTTCGGTTTTGGATGCTGTAGTAGAATTATCTTCATGATTAATTCCATTTTTATATTGCCTTTCATCTGATGAAGTGACAAGAATTTTTGAGTAATTTATTTTGCATAAACTCCAGTCAGCGTTATGGTAATTATTCATATGGAAGTCTTTGTTCACTCATTTTAGAAAATGTAAAACCACTTCTGCAGCAGAGAACTTGTCTTGTTTATAGACTATTATCATGGGAGTTTTTGTCACTACCATGATTTATGTAGGACTGCATCTTAATCATGCTGGTATCATGATCACTGCTTGGCACTTGTGTGCTGGGTACGTATTTCCCAGATCTGCTTCCTATGTAATCTATTATCACACTGGAGAGAAATGTGGGATAAAACAACCTTTAAATACCGGATAGCTGTGTACGAAGAAAAATCCTCACTGCAATCCTTTTAGGTAGAATAAAAGAATTCTGAAAATACATTTCAGGATGATACTTTTTATTTCATTGGTAGATTAAGTAATTTCAGTGAAAAATTTATAATTCCAGGTTCTTGTGTTTTATGGGCACTGCGTAAACAACAATTACTATTTGAGATGTCAGTCAACCGGATGTCTCAGGAAAATTCCTTTAGCAAAATAAGCTTAGATTTACTTCCTTCAAGTCTCTCTGTGGGCATGCATATTTACTACATCTCATTCAATTTTTTCTGGCATCTTAACCTTGCACTACAACAGCTACTAAGTTCTAAAGCCTAAGTCTACACACCATACTTACGGAACTTTTGCAGTGAAATATAAACCTCTCCATCTGGCAAGTATTTGTTGTGAACTTGGATATGAATTATTTTTTCAGACATTGAATCATTCTCTTTTTGTATTTGACTTTTCCTCAACTGGATAACAAATTAAGTAACAGACTTTTGGGTCAATACCTTATTTTAATAAGTAAAAGTCAAAAACTGCAATGCATTTGCATGTGCTGTTGATACCACATGAAAAGAAAAACCTTTTCCACCAAAGCTAGTTGTCTACGTTTTTCCTGCAGTTAATAAATATATAGAGAGAAATCTCTAGTAAGATTTATCCCATTTGTCCTTGGGATAGATTGAGTTGTTGTGTGAAGGTTTCTTTGTCCCATGGACTGCAGAGGGTGTTAGACAGCTAGTTTAGAAAGGTGCCTTTGGTTTGGACAGGTAGACTTAGATATGAGGAATACCAACCTTTGTTTTTTCAACTTAAAATCTAGTCTGTGAACATAGCACAATCAACAATTGCATTCCTTACTGTAATACATCTTCCAAAGCATAACGGACTGATTCATCTTTGTCCTTACATATACTATAAATTAATAAGTAAAGGATTTTTCCTCTGAGATGGAACATGCTATTTTCCAAGAAAAAGTTTTCTGTTACTGGTGATTATGGTGTGTCTATAGCAATCGTGTGCCAGTCTTCCTTGAGAATGTTTGATGCTGCTGAATGTAAACAACATTTCATGTTAATACATGTTCACACAATCCATGCCTCTATGTGGTTGTGTTGTGAGGGAAAGCAACCTCTCTCATCTTTTCTTTTTTTAAGCTACTGACGTTTCCCTAATATAATTAAGGATTTATTGAGGACAGTAGGACTTCTTACCTCCTGTCCCAGTGTGTTGGTATTCAGTACATATCTAATTGCCTATGGAGGGCAGCATAATCTCTGGGTAAAGAAACTGACTTGTCTAAGTGTCCAAAGTTCTATCATCTACATGGTGATGGTTTTGGAAATATTAATGTATATACTGCAACACTGTGTGTCCTGGTAAGGACAGTGGCAAATCCAACATGTATTCTCTTAGTATTATTGAAGGACATAATTAAGATTGAATAATAAGGATAGGTGCTATAGAAATACAACATTACATAAACTGTGTGCTCATTTCTGCGGTTATTAACTTTACACTGAAATGTGTACATCTGTATGCAGTATTAAAAAAAATAATGAGAACCTTGATGAGTGATGTAATGAAACCAAAAAACTACCTTTGCCCTTAATTCCACTTTTGCTAATGTCCTTTTAACTAACTACATTTCCCACATTATTTAGAAGCACCAAAGTCAATACTCAACTTTTGATCATCTGTTTTGATGGATGGATTCTCCCTCTTTTCAATATCTATTGAATATAGATATTCAATCCATTCAAATCATATTAACCAGAGGAAGTGTTTCTGAGGAAAGAACTGATATACAATACTACAGATCAGGGGGTTTTATTCCAGAAATTGCATAGTTTCTGACAGATCTTGTCTAAGTCTTCAAGGAAGGCTTCATGGTCACGTGGACATTTCCGAACTGTGGGATGTGCACGATGCACTGGTTGTTGGGTCCTCCAGTATCTCCAAGGAAATCAGTTGCCAGCTGGGGTTTGATGTAGTTTACAGCCAACTCCTAGGTTAAATTATAGCTGATGCAAGCTGTAGTGGTTTGTTACTTGGTTGTGATTGGCTTCCAGAGCAACTCCTGAGGAAGAAGATTACAATTCCTGGCAGTTTCCTACACTGAAAGTCAAATTTTTAATTTCCATCACTGAACATTCACTTTTATTCAAGATATTAAATAGATTTGTTATGTTTGTCTATACATTTCCTTCTGACTTTGGGGAAAACACACTAAAAAATGTAATGAATTATCTTCTTGCCCAGACGTAGAAAACCAATAACAATACATTATACATTTAAAAAGCATTTCATTAAAGATAACATCAGAAAATACTGCTAGTTATAGATAATTTAATTGGTATGTATTAAAAATAAGATATTTCTAAAATTCTTTTTGAACTTTCATATTCTTGAAATTTATTATGTCCATCGTCAGCTGCTATGACATCACAAGATGAATTCAAAGCAGTGATTACTTTGGTATTTAAAATGCTTGGACTGTACCAATTATTCAGGCTGCTAAGTGAAAGTAAAAATGTCATCTTAGCTATCTATAATCTCATAATGTTTAAAGGTTCATGAATTACACATGGACCAGATAGAAAAAGAGAAACTAGAGTTTGACTAAAAGACATTTTTTGTGCAAAATATGCTGAAACCATATCTTTTAATATATTCTAGTGATTAATCAAAGTGATTTAAAAGGTTTTAAGGCCCTGTATTTGAATTTACTTACACTGTAAAGCTTTTCTTTATTTATTGTGATATGTAAGTAAACAGCGTATGTCTAATGCTTTACATATACTCATCTCTAAGATGCAAGAATCCAGATCCTGCATTTTTTACTATTTGAAACAAGCTGAGAAATGAAGGCACCAAGAATATGAGGCTGAGCCCCAAAATTTTATTCATTTTGTTTTATATCTTATGTCATGGTGTTCTCCCTGAATAGCTTAGCTGAATGCTGAAGTAATTCAGAAGTACAGTTATGCTTCCTTTTTCTGATTCCAGATAATGAAGGTAGAAGAAAACAGACTTGGGAGGGGACTCTTAGTCCAGTATACCTCCACAGAAAACTATTGTTATAGGCTAATGAAGAACTAGAGAGCCAAGTGGTAAAATCTATTTCTTGTTCAAAGTTTCTTTATAAAATAACCAAAAGAAAGAGTTGATCCTTTGGGTTTTTATACCCTCTCTGTTACCAGTGCCAGCTGTAACTAAATTAAACTTGTACTTTTAGTGACAGGAGTAAAAAAAATCAGTATTTAGCCATTTTTTTTTAACTAATCATAAAATGTTCAGTACCAATTTTCACGTTCACTTGAAATATATTGTAAAATTATGATTTTCCCTTTCCTTACATGGATTTGAAAATGTTTTCCACTTCATGTCTGCCTTTCTAATGCTTTCTGATGGAAGTCATAGATTGGCTGCATTATTTGGACCAAGTATGTCACGTAAGGCACTGTCAACCCGAATCAGTGAGGAAATGGATAAGATCTCTTTTTTGCAGCTTTGCAACACCTCTGGAGAGCTTAACTGAAGTAGGATAACTCAAAGTGGATATGAGAATCTCTCTCTTTCTCTGGATGTAAGCAGTAGGGTCTATACAAAGCAAGCCATGTCTCAGATGGATCAGATATGCAAACTTTAAATTATGAAGGTTTGTTTTAGTTTCTTTTCAGATATATGGATGTTATGGTGACAGATCTGGTTGAGCCTATAAATCTTTAATGAGTGTAATGCATTTGTGGACCATTTATATTTGTATTTCAATGGTTCAGAATAGGAATTCCATTATAGAAGGATCACACTGTCTTTGACTATGAAGGATTATGAACTTGCCTTTGAGATCTTATCTGGTTACAACAAGTTGTGTTTGGTCTCAGAATTAATTTCTTATTTCTCCTCAAAAAGACTTCATTGGTGAAATGTTGCAGAGGTTATCACTAGTTCTTCAAGGCTTTGGTTTGAGAAATTCTGGGATGTAAGCAACTGCAATCACATCCCTTTACTGATGATGCACAAAATATTGTGACCCACCTGGTTTTCAAGTTTTCTGAAAGAACCTGAGGAAAATTGAAAACTGCAGTGGGAGTCATATCAAATGTGATCAGAGGCCAAGAAATATTATTGCACTACTCTGTGTGGTCTTTCAAGTGTATTTAAATTAAGACTGATGTTGTGTTTAGACTTATAATGCAAATAACAAAGAATACTCCTAGTGTTTCCTGGGAGAATATTCACAATTTTCATGTGGAAGGTCATCATTAATCAGATTTAATTGACCAGTAAGGTGTCATCCTCCTTTGATTCATATTGTCAAGGCTATCAGTGATGATTTTGGAATGCTCTTGGTGGTTTCCAAGTTCAGGTCTACTTCTTCAGGCATATTCTGAATTTCCTTTGGAGATAGAACAAGAAGATATGAGGAGAAGAGTCTTTTCTTAGCTTATCTGGCACACTGAACTCATTATCTTCTCTATCTGAAGGTCAGAAATCAGTGTGACTTTTGTTAAGCTAAAATCCTATTATAAAGATTCAAATATATAAAACAATAAAGCTTTTTTGTTCAGATCTTTCTACTGTTGATAATCATAATTAAAAATGCAATTTATTCAGAATGATTATGGATAATGACTTGCTTGAAATCACTTTCCAAGAACTCATGAAAAATTAAAATCTCAGTTAAATTCTAAAGCACATTGGTTCTGGCTTACAATAATTTAGACTATATTAACCTATTATAAAATTGTGTTATTCATTCAAACCATGAACCTGAGGCTCCACTGAGTATTACTCTTTAAAATTAGTCCTTAAGGTCTGGCAACTGAGACAGAGACATATTAGTTTCAGTAAGCATTATTACCCTTAGGTGTTGATATTAAGTGATGATAAAATAAAGATTTAACTATGATGCCAACATAACTATCGTGTAGTAGGAAGACAGATCCAATTTATTTTTAAAACCTCAGAAAGTGTAGAACCATATAAATGCAAATGCACACCTGACCATATTTGATGGGAGTAGTTAAGTTTAAATATGCAAATATCAAGGATTGTACAGAGATATATTAATCAGCAAATCAATAAGAAATTTCACAGCCAAACATTAGTAGAGTTGATACAAACATTTGTGAATACAGGAACCCTGAGAAGAAATGCTCAGAAGTATCATTACACAAAGGAATTACATAAAATAAGTTTGCAATGTAGTATGACAAGAAGAACCAGAAAAAAAGGGGAAAATTTCAATTTCTTAGTGTAGAACTGAATCTAAACTTTTTCAGAAATTGAGTGACATTTTTTTCCTCCATATACTCTTAGTGCAGTGATGTGTTGTAAATGCTAAGGAAGGAGATAAAAGGACTCGGCAATTCAGATCCAAAGGCCCATGTTGGCCAAGGGAAAGATCTTAGAGCTGACTTCATTGAACTTTAACTGCAAATGTGGCAGTCTGATCAGATTATGGTGGCCTGATACAAAAATTTGGAATTGTATCATCTTTTTTAAGCATACCCTCAGTCAACTCCATAGGAGGTTTCTGTCACCATTGCATGATAAGTTACTAGGAAATACTGAAAAAAGTAGGAAGTTTAGAAAATTATTGAAAACACGATGGTGAAGATGTCTTGTGAGATTAGGTAATAGTTAATGTTATAATTATTGACTAGCTAAAAAGTGAAAATCACCTATAAGTAAACTTTATGAAGAGTTTGGAATGCATTATTTAATGAATAAATAAAAGCAGAACTGAAATGTCTGTACTGAGAAAAGGTAGCAATTAAAATTAATTTCAGGAATTAAAATGAAAATAAACATTTTTCCTATAGTTTTGCAAACAAATAGGTAAGAAATATTAATTAATCTGTTTAAAAATAAATTAGAAACAAATGCACACATTCTGTCTCTCCCTGGATGGAGGTAGATGGAATAAAAAGTGTCTGCCACCTTGATTTTAGCAGCCAATCTCTGCAACAGGCAGAAATAGACACCACGTTTTATTGTACTGTTTAGTGATTTAGTGGGTTTTAACCTAATTCTGTGTCCTTTGCTGCACTTCTTCAATAATATGATGCTACATTCCACAATACACCTTTTTTCACCTAAAATCAAAAAAGAGATGCGTCACATAAGCTTTCAAGAGCAAGCAAGCTACAAATGTAATGACACTAAACACTGAAAGATATGAAAACATGATGAGTTAATAGAATGGCACCTTTCTGTGTTCAAGCAGAGCTGTAAATACTGAAGGACAATACGTGTGCTGTTCTGGTGCATATCATAATCAATATCCCTAATTTTTAAATGTATTTTTAGGTTTTTGGGTCATCATTGATGGTGTGTTATTTTACCTGTTTTAGCAGAAGTACGTAAAATTACTCTGTTCTGCTGAAGTCCCTACACAAGTCTATAGAAACAATTTTACTGTACAGTATTGTTAGCAAATTTAGTAGGTTCAGTGATTACATAACTATTTAAATCATACTGATGCACACGTAAAGCACACAGATCTGCTACATCTTTTGCTTACAACAGATTTGAAACATAATGTAGTATGATGATATATTTCTTATTCTGTGATGATTATTGTTATCTCATGGTATTATGATAAAACAATTTATTTTATTCTTAAAAAAATAAGGAAAAAAAACAAACCAAAATATTTCAGCACGTAATAGTGCTGTGTAATATTGTCTCCTGCTAGGCATAGGAAACCTTATACTTAGTGCCAACACAGAAGTTGACTGTAACTCTTCATTTTAACATAAGGGAAAAGGACATTGAATTCCTTTCAGGCTGGATGGAAGCTGAGGTAGAAGAACCTTCAAGCCCCGGAGTACTTGTGGGGATGAGTAGAAGGACACCAATTCAGAGGATACTTCTGACTGTTTTGTTTTGGTTTTAATCAAGGAATTTAAATCAGGTAGGTATTTCCCATGGCAGCTGTGTGAATCTCACTAGTATTTATATTGACCTCTTAATTGTTATAAAAACATGTATTTTGGTACAATTATCATTAACCTGCAAGCAATAACCTTTTACATGTTTAAAGTGGTTGCGGTGCTTGTTATTATAGCCCACTTTCAATGCTGTTCATTTAGTATGCTGTGTTTTTAACACAAATGTAATCCACTCTGCATTTTCCATTTAAAATGCATAAGGCAAAGTGCATCATAACAGGATGTAACTACGTATTAATCAAATTAGCACAACACTTCAAAGGCCCTGGCTTTTTACTAGGCTACTGTTAGATCACAATTCATGATGGAAAGAAGCAGTGTAATGAAAGGCTTGGCAAGGGAGCTGTTTATTTTCTTTCCAGAAAGATATATTGTGGGTTAATTTTCATGACGGGAAAAAATGTGGAGGAAAAGTAACAGTAAGCATTAAGCTAAAGCACAATAAATGGAATTTAAAATACTATTGTGGCTTTGCTATTGACAAACACAAATGTAGTAATTAGTTGATGACACAACAGAGCTCAAATGACCTGTTGTTTAATTATTCAAACTTCATGACCCAAACAGAGAAGCGTCAGATTATTCAATATTCACATTGTGAAACACGAACAGCTGGGAAGGTTCTTCCCTCATCATACATTTAACTTACTACTTAAGAGCCTTCAGCTAACACTTTTTCACTACTGTTCCCCTACACTTCCAAGAACATACTACCTGTTTTCCGTTTATGACATTTTTGAATTGTTTCAGTATTCTGAAAGTGAGGGTTTGTGACATACTGACTCCCACATGTAATAGTAATGATTTAGGAAACCGAATCTAAGATGCTTTCAGTGGAGTACACCAAAACATCAGGAATACATATGGTAATGGTGTTTATGTTGCTTTCCTTGCAAAGTGAGGGCTTGCTATAAAATGTGAAAATGGTTTTCCTGCTTGGATGTATTTTCTAACATCATTGGAGTTTCAGCTGAAATTAAAATGGTTTATGTTAAAATTTGGAATTGCTTTAAATTTATTAACTTGTATTTGTCTCATTAACCCATTTCTATTTTTTTAATTTATGTTTTTAGGCCACAGGATAATGTGGAAGTCAGGCTGAAAGTCAATGGTGAAACTCCTGTTGACTTCAGCTGCAACAGGACCAAATTTATGTGTTCCTCCAAGTCTTCCCTAAAGCAGGAATAACTTCCTTGTGTTCCAGATTCTGCCATCCACTCTTTTGCTACTTATTTATTTATGCAAATAAATAAAATGTGTAGTCATTGCACCCACTAGTCTTTTCTGTTTATTCCCAGTAGATGAAGGAAATAGGACGCAATCCTTCAATTTATGTTTTGTGAAACACATAAAAGATCTTTACGGCCATATCTCTGTTTTCATTGTTGAAGTGCATTAGTAAAAGCCAAGCCTGTATGAGCACCTTTTTGAGAAGCTAAAAACAACTGAAATTTATCCTATGGAAACCTGCTCTGACATACTTGATTTGACATGCACATAGGCTCTTGCTAGAGAAAATCACTGAGGAAATGTTATCTTAAGATATGATGGTGATGCTTCCAAAAGGAAGATTGAAGGTGACAGGCTAAATCTTTAGGAACCATTCAGTTATGAAAGAATGCAGTCAGTGAAAATTCAGAAAATGTTCAGAGATTAAAATTATTCAAAATAGACTCTACCTCTAGAAGTATATAGATCCTTTTATGTGATATCTATATTATAGACATAGCACATGTATAAGAATTTTATACAAATAACATAAATCTGTATTAGTTGTCCTTAAGCAGGGGATCTGGGCATTAGATAACACAGATTTCAAATGATACTGGAACCATCTGTTGCTTAAAACCCAATTTAAGACATGTTTTGAGGAAGAAGCTTAGTATTTAAATATATCTTCTGTCCTCTGTTAAAAAAATTAGTCTGAAGTGGAACCCTAGAGCAACTAGATTAATATTCCTTAATGTTTGATGGTTTAGTGTGGTATTTTAACCATTGCAGCTTCAGGATATTTTTGGTTAGTTTATTTCTATTTCCTGTTTGGAAGAAGCTAGATTACTGACAAAAATTCCATACATTTTGACATAAATAAACACAGTCACATTAAAAAAAAAGCTGTTGTTAGTGATTTCGATATGAGAAGTGCACACTCACAGACACAAACAAAAATTTTCCTTTGCTTGTAAAAATCTCAACAATTTAAGTCAAATCATACTATGAGATTTCATTGCACGTGAAGAGCTGGCATCTAATAATTATTAGATACATGGTTATTGCAGTATTCACATTTAGTTCTGCCTCTGACATGTGCTCGATCACAAATATTTTCTTCTGAAAATTTCCAGCTAAGTTTCAGTTTAAGTTTTAACTTAAACTTACAGGTTAGGTTACTCTTTTTTGAATTATGTCCATCACAAGAGGTTCATAGAAACTGCCTGTGTAATATTTAATGGAACCCTGCTGTCATTGTGAATGAGAAGGATGAAATATAAAACTAAATTTTTACCTTAACTATGCAAAAGTCTCACAGAAATTACTAAATAAGAATTGGACAATTAACAGAGAAATCTGAGCAGGAAAGACCTGTAATGTCATTTGTAGTATTCTCCATGGTATAAGCTTCCTGTGTTCCCTCAAGATATTTTTTCTGTTGCAAACTGAAACTGTATAACTCATACAGAGATGGCTGAGCAATAGCGACTTGCAAAACATTTTGCAAAAGTCTCACAGAAATTACTAAATAAGAATTGGACAATTAACAGAGAAATCTGAGCAGGAAAGACCTGTAATGTCATTTGTAGTATTCTCCATGGTATAAGCTTCCTGTGTTCCCTCAAGATATTTTTTCTGTTGCAAACTGAAACTGTATAACTCATACAGAGATGGCTGAGCAATAGCGACTTGCAAAACATTTTGCAGATATATGTTCATTATGGCTGCCCTGAAAAGAAGAATACACAGTTCTGAATATTGGGCTTCTTCCTAAAAATTTAGGTACTAAAAATCCTAAAAACTGGACTTTCACGGAAATACAATGTTTATGGGAAGGTAAATGTAATACACTGAAATTTCACCTAAAGGAAAAATCAATGGTGGTTTCTGTAATGAGGGCAGAGAAATAATATTTCTGTACCTTTCTCAAGGAGAAGGGACTACCCAGTCAGTCACTGCTTCAAGAAAAGAAAAAATCATGGTGCACAACTGAAAAATTAAAGCTTTTATGGAGAGCATATCTTCCATACTATGTCTAGGGGAACAGGTTTCTTGAGCTGGGCTCTTCTGGACCTCTTGAGTTCCCCCTATACCACCACAACAAGCAGAGAGGATGTGAAGTTACTTAACTGCTCTAAATATGAGTGAGGTCTAGGCATGAGGGTGAAGAAGGATCTGAGAGGTAACTCTTATTCTGGTAGGGAAGCAATACTGGTTTTAAAGCTATTTGTCTCTCATATCACCATTTAAGCAGCATTGGTCAGAAGACTGTAAGTACAGCACCTCAGGGGGAATTATATTGTTTTAATGGAAGGTAGAAACATTTTTTTAATTTAATTTAAAAAGAGGGGAGGATTGTACTGGTAATTAACAGAGCGCTTCTTAGAGGAAAGACCATTTGGTTGTGAGAAGAATGGTGTATTTTACTTACATAGCTCTCTTTTGGAAATATGACCACAGGAACTCTTCTGAAAACAAAAAGCAGGTGATGTGGTGAGAGTTCAGGTATCTCTCTGAAAAAAGCTCTCATGTATTCTTCTTTAAATACTTCAGATAAAATGGATCTTTGAAACTATTAAAATTCATTGATCTTGAATCAAATATTCCATTTCGTCAAGGAATTTGTAGGCATTTTTAACAATATTTAAAACTGAAACACAATTTTGAATATTTATATATATTTTCAGTTTCCTCTTAATTGATTTTATTACTCTCTGAAAAGAAGTAATCTTGGGTGAAATTCTTCAGACTTTATTTATGCATAAAAAGAAACTAGCCTATGTTTCAAAAATACTGTAATTTATTATTAATTTTCTCATAGGCTAAAAGCAAGTAACATCATCCCACACCAGAAATTATTTTCAAAGCATGAATAGCTAGCTCCATAACTTGCATCGGTTCTTAGGTACAAATGTATTTGGTTTACATGTTCTGTTCAGTGTTCTGTTTAAAAATAGCTCAAAAAATAAGTTATTTCATGAATAAGAGTAGAACTTTGAGAAATTTTCTTTAATCATTACTTAGGATATGAGATGCATATGCCAGAAATTGCATTATTTATTTTTACACTACAAACCACTCAAGTTCAAGTGTTAGAGATAAGAATAAATAAACTAATTTAAAAATAAAATCGTGAGTCACTGAAAAGTTTTTATTACCCTATGTTTTGAATTATCTCTGTTTCCAGACAGCTATGCTTCAAATATTCACACATTTTTTCTTATAGAAACAATATTCTTGTTCAAAACTTCTTCAGTCTTAAAGTTTGTAGATCTCCATAAAAGCAAGCCAAATTTAATGTTTATATTCTTAAACAAACAAAAATGCAGTCTAATCACATTTTTTAGTATCTACTATTTTTAAGGACATTTTCTTAGGGTCTAAACTAAAATGGATACAGACAACACTGAGTTCCAAATATTAATGTACATTTCTGTGTCACTATTTCAACACTTCAATAATGTAGTTATACTAAACTTTTCAGAGATTTAATCTAAAACTGTAACTTCATCACATTCTATTGTTAACACACTTAATTATTAAGTTTTCTTTAGTTAACTGTCCAGAGTGCGGAATATGTACTTGCATAGAAGTATGCTAACAACACCTCCTAAAAATGTTAAAATGGTACTTGTTTTATTAAATGCAAATCTTTTCCCGAGGGAATCATCTGTCCTTTTGACGTGTCCTTCTGTTTCTGTGTATGGTATGAAAGTACTACAAGGATCCATTAAAACAGAGCACACCATTTTTTAGAGTTTGGTGAATGCAGAGATGAAAAACTTCCTATTATACTCAGTTTGGCACTTCAAGGTTCACTGAGTAGCAAATGTTGTTTTCATCTGTTTTGTGGTAGCTGAAAAGCATATTCTGATTTACTTGGTCTGAATTTGAACTTTCAGTTATAAAATAACCGGAAGATAAAATGCGGTCATGTACTGAAGCCTTTGTTCAACAAAGCCAAAAAAGTGTTGTTAAAGAACTACTTCCCAAATATTATTCATTAAAACAAAACAGCTTTTCAGTGAAGACATTTTTCCTTTTCAAATTTTAATAGCACTTTTTGTATCACAATTTACTGTTTTTAAAATGTTATCAACCAAAATGTCAAGATATGTCAAATGATGCCAGGGCATGCAACCATTACGAAGTTATGTTTTTAGCCCTATCTGTATCTATATGTTTACCTTTTGGTTTCTCTCTGTTGGTTTGTGTCTTCCAACTAGCACATGCCACCATCCATATATAGTAGCCAGTTGGTGGCCCTGAAGATTTACCAAATGTAGTTGCTGTTCTTTTTGTCATTCTCCCCAGGGCTGTAATATGCCAGGTACCTGGGATCCATCTAAACATATGCTACTCATGGCCGGTAAAGAG
>NW_010248106.1:71967-80865 GCF_000690775.1 Eurypyga helias | reverse complement strand
TCTTTCCCAATTTTTCCACAGTGTATAATGAGGTGTTAACTATCTTTTACTTGCATCCAGTCCTTGTAGAGCAGGACAATACTTGTAGTATAACTAGAAACCTTACTTGTGCGATTTCAAACCCAATTCCCAGAGGAAAAGACTTAAATAACGTCTGGTGTCCATCCAAAACGAAATGAATCTCCAAAACTTTTGGATAGTTTTGTTCATTGGGAATATAAATGTGCTGTAGTCAACCAGTTAATATCCTACTTAAACAAAGTTTACTTAATAAAAAAAAGGCTTTAATTATATACAGCTGTATGCCATTAATATTCTTGGACAGAATTTTCTACATACAGGAAGATATAAAGTAAATGAACAAGACATGACCTAAGTCGATGCATAACTGTTTCCTTAGTTCCAAAAATGCATTTATTGATTTTGTTTTCACCATGGTCTGAATAATACAAACATTTGTCAGCTGCATCCTTAACACTCAGCCCAGGCAGAACTATTAAAAGTTACCCTTATAGATTCAACCAAAAACAATATGTTGCAGTATATAGCATTACATCCCTTCTTCAGATATACAAGTAAATATGACCTTCACAGAATAGTGTTAGCAGTGTTAGGATATTTCAGTTGCTATTGGTAACAATAGGGATGTTAATACTTTCGGAATAAATTATGTATTAATTGTTTTGCTGAAAAAATGGAGATGAACTTTATTTATGGCTGGGTTTCTCTAAAAGGGTTACAAGGGTTGCTCTTTTATTGTGCATGCCAGGTTTTCAAATCAATATTTATACATTTTCCCCAATGCTAATGCAACCCTATCCATTTGTTAAAATAAACAATAAAACCTGACCTATTTACAGTGTTCTGTGTATGTTACACCAGCTACTCTATAAACATCACTGTAGAGAATTAACACTATGGACTCACTGGCATAATTTATCAAATATGCTCTCTGAAAATTGAAGCCCTGTTCTATGGTCCTTTCATGTATGTATCTCTCTCAAGTGATGTGGAGGTCTGCATGAGAATGGGTTGCAGGACTGTACAGGATAATTGCTGTCCACAGAAATTTGGAAACTTAATAGAAACTTGAAATTCCAGAGGTAGGTTCAAGGATCAGACCAGATCCTCTGCTAATGCCCAGAATATCTAGCCCTTTTGAATCCAAATTTATACCTTCTGAAGGTATAAATTAATTCCTGTGAGAATATATCTCCATTCTAAATTGCTAGATTTCTTCATACTCTTCCCATCACTCCTAAACTTTGACCCTGCAGAATCACTGTCTGCTGAAAGGAGAGGGTTTTTTTAGCCTACATGGCTCATTCATCTTTAAATCTTTTCTTCGACCTTCTTTTCTTTTTAAAATGAAGACTGCTGACAACCACACTGAGTGTTAGCTGAGTGAGTTGCCTTAATTTATCTTATTAGAATCTGAGCCCCGACCACCAACCTCATTTCACCTCAGACCTTTTCCCCACATTTATTAAAAATGACTTATGTTCCTTTCAGATAATTTGCATGGAAAAGATATGTCAAATGCATAAATGTGATGGATCTTATATTCAATACACCCATATAATAATTTTCACTCTCTCATAATATTAAAAATTAATTTTAGATATATAATGAGAAAAGTGCATATGTTAAAAGTAAGAACAAACTCTAAGTAGCTGTTTGTGGAAATTCCAATTTGCACAATGTGAGAATATGCAGGCATATAACAGTGAGATTAACTGATCCTTCTGTCATGTCTTGGTGCAAAATAAGAGCAATTGCACTCACCACAGCTAAATCTAGAGAAGATTTTGATGGATATATTTGAAACGATAGACTCAAAGCTAGCAAATTCCAGGACCAGATATAACTTTGGAAATAGGTACATATCTGTCTCATGGGCATGCATTTAGTATCTCTTTATCCTTAAAGGAAATTGAAATATGTATTTTTAAAAAATTCAGCTGCTGATCATTGCACAGGTAAAACATATACCATCATATTCTTCTCTATTGTAGTTAATGGGGCTCTCACTTCAACATGGAGTGTTATCCTCTATTCTGCAGGGTTTTCTTTAAAGAAAGTAAAACTGGAAACTTAGGCAGAAATCCACAAGCAGAGGTTTAAGGTCAAAAGATATCATTATGACAACCAAGACTGGGCTTAATCCCACCTAACTCTGGTCGCTGCTAGTTGGTCTAAGGTAGTTCTCCAGCTTTCTTCTACAGTCACCATAGAAATCAGTCTGCCTGGACAGAGGTTCATCATCTAGTGTCAAAGATACATGGATAGATTACTCACTGGATGCTTGAGTCTCCTCACTGACTATCAAAGAGCATAAACAGATGTTTTATACTGGTTATATTAGTTTAACATAGCTGAAACTAGGTGATGAATCCAGCCCTGATCCCTTGAGTAGTGAAAGCTCTGGACCTTTACACATTTAATATTCCTATTGAGGGAATTCTGTTACTGATGGAGCAATAACCAGTAACATGTGGTTGAACTAAAGATTACTTGTCAAACATAGAATATTTCCATATGATACTCCAAGCCTATAAGACTTGACCAATCTATGCTAAGGGTCAGGTTTAGCTCTTAGATGGAATACAGAGCTCCTCACGAGCCCAGAAACGCTGGCTGCTGACCTGAGGAATGGCACAAGCAGCCCCAGTCCTGCCACAATACCATCATTTATGGACTAAACTAGCAGTGGACCTGCATGGGCAGATGCAAGATAAGACAGATACTGAAGGAGCAGATGTTTAAAGATATTGAACATCTCCATTCCTTTGATAAACAATATCCACTGATAAGAATTTAAGGGAGACCAGATGGTTTTGATACGTGCATAGGCACAGTTTCTATTACAAGTGAATAAACAATTATATGTTCGATTTTTCTTCCTGGCTATTAAATATGGTCCTTAAGAAAAGACCACTATCCTCAGGCATAACTACTTTTATTGCTAGTGTTTAGGGATTATGAGGAGAATAAACAACACAAAGAAGTTTTAAGAGTCCCTTTAATTCTTACTGCTTTCATTGTATTTACTTTTTATTTTTAAAGATAGTGTTCAACCTTCTGGTTAAAGTTAAAAGTAAAGATGCATTTAAGATTAGGTTTTAGGAAAGTAAATTGCCTAACTTATTTGAAAAGATTGCTGATAAAATTCCCTTCAAAATCACTTAGTATGCACTCTAAACACTTGATGGGCAGGATGAGATACAAGTGCTCCCTCACTCTACCAAGAAGAGGCTGGATGCTCTCTGATGTTGCTGTCCCACATGCTACAGTTGACAAGATCCCTGTATTATCTGTTCTGTAAGTGGATCACTCACACTTATCATTGCAGGAGCTGTCACTTTTACTTTTTCCCATATCATATATAAGGAGAGTGCTTAAAATATTCTTTTCCCAATTTAAATGTGGATTTAAGCATGGCTATTTGTAGACACAATTGACATAGATGAAATAGAGAAAGATAAAATGATTCGTAATGTTTGATACTGGAACTTCTTTGTCATTTGTTATGCAGTAACAACCTCATCAGATTTTATATACTTACATATAAAACATATACATATATATGCCATTAGCCAAATTTGAAACTGACCATTTCTTTCTGTAATCAAAAAACCTCCAGAAATAAAACAAACAAACAAACCACAACAAAACCACAAACAAATAAACAAACAAACATGAAAACTGGAAGAAAATAATTACAAAGGTAGTCAGCAACCTTTACACTTTTGATGATGTGGATTCTCTATCTGCTGAAAATGGAATTATACTAATCTATTTCTGAAATATTTAATAACATAATTCTTAGATTTTTTTTTCTGACAAACATCTGAACAAGGGTAAATGAAAGCATAGGGCTCTCTGTCTGTATTATTCAGGACTTTCTTCTATGCTTACAGTACTTGCTGGTCTATTCCAACCATTCGAATTAACACAGAAATACAGATGAGCCTAGGCAAATGAAATAAAGTATTAAACATACAGATGAGCCTAGGCAAATGAAATAAAGTATTAAACAATCTCATAAATTAAATATTCTACCTCTTACAGTCCCTTTAAAGGTTGTTATAAAACATGCTTGTCTGAAATGTTATTTAGCCATTTGAAATATTTTTGTATCAATGGAATTACTCAAAAAATTATAAAGCTCACAAATCATTCTGTGTAAACTTAGAGATTATTTAGATAATTATTTTTGCTTTATATGATAATTTTTGTGAAAATTTTGACTGTATAAATAGTTTGGGTTTGGTCATTTTTCAGTAGTCCAGCCTTTTCTTGATTTTGTTTGCACCTTTTATTTTCCTTGTCTTTTTGTTTTCCTCCTTTATTTCTGTGAAGATTTTTTAATTTCTTTAACAATTGTTTGGTCACTGGGAAAATGGAAAGTCTTTGTTTCTTAAAAAGCTAGAAGGATCAGAATACTGTAAAACTAAAAGTAAAAAAGACCATGTAATTTTTCTGAAAAAGTGAAAATTCTCAGAAATTTCAACTTTTGGGCCAAAAGGCTACTTTAAAAACTTTTTTTTCTCTTCAGTTTGTGGCTATGATATATTAGTCATTATTCTATTTTTTTCATAGAAATTCTGATACCATATCCAAATTAATAGCCAGAAATATTAAGAAAAACAATCCCTGTTTAATGATTTTAAATGTGTGATTTGTATCTCATTGCTTACACACATGGATGTAAGGATGATAGCTGAAACCAAGAAATAATTTACTGTAGATTTAAAATTAACACTGACCTTGTTTCAGATCACAAAACAGGCAGCTCTAAAAATGTATTCAGTGTCCCTACAGACGTGAAGGGCCATGCAATCTGCCTGATGCACAGAGGAGAAGCTGAGCACAGGTGGGTTTTACACTGGGGAGAACCAGCGGGAAACTAGCACATGGCTCCACATGCTGCCCTTCTGCAAGACTCAGGCTGCTTGTGTTGTGCCACCTCTGCCTCGGGTACCGAAGCGCCGGCGGGTGTGCAGCCACAGCTGTGCCCATGGCAAGTTCCACGGTGCGGTTCAAGGGATTTGAAGTTAATGGTGACTTGGCATTAACTGTACAACTATCTAAAATCCCACAGCTTTGGAAAGGGAGCACATCATCTAGGATGGCTGGCTGTCACTATTCCCCACTTAGCGCTCCATCCTCTTCCGCAGCGGATTGCTATCTTTGTGGTGGTATGAAGGAGCAGGTGGCAGCTATCTAATGCCTTGCTACGAAGCCACATGGATGCATTTCTCCTGCATGCAGACACCCCAGGGTCTTCTGCCTTTAACACAGGCCCATCTGCTGCTCCCCGCTCCACATGCTGGAGAGATACCGGCGCTTAAGGAAATGGGCAGTAAAACTGTGACACACATACCTGGGACCAAAACTTCACCTGACTTAAACCATTTGAAGATGAGAGGACTGTGCTCTTTCTCAACATTATTAGGGTCCGTTCCATGTTATGAACATGGTTTAAAACTGTGTTAGAAATGGAAGGATTTTAAAAATTATTTAATTGGTAGGGTATTTTGATGATTTTCTTGGCAATTCACTGTATGTGCAGGAACTATGCTGTACCACTGAACTCGTTACACGCTCTCTAAGGCTTCAGTTTCTTGATCAAATTAAAGCATAAACTCTACATTTCTCTCCTGCACGTGACTAAACCAAAATAAACTCACAAAATGGAGAAGAAATCTGCCAGGTATGCTTCAAATGTGGTACTTTAAATAGAAAAAGACTCCAGGTTAGCTAATACATTACAGTGCTACTTTGCTTTAGATCACTTTAGCCTTAAATAATTAAAGACAGAAAACAAAGACCAGTATTTAAGTTAACTCCTCTAATCTTCCAGGTCATGATCTTGCACTTGTGAAGCTGAACACTGATTTTAACTGGCTATGTGTCTGGCCTTCAGAAAACAAGACCATTGTGAAGACTTCATCCACTTAACTGTCTCCAAGATGTCCCAAGGACGGATCTGTGGGAGGAACCACAAGACCTTTGCCGTCCATGAAAAGGCGAAAGACAGTGTGTGTGTGTGTGCACACACATGTGTTGTACCTGAATGTCAAAGTATCATATCCCATACAATTTCGGTAAATAGAAATGAGATCTGTGTTCTTTCTTGGCCTTTTTTAAAAACACTAAGCTGAGCCGATGACAGTCCTTAGAAGTTCTGAAGGTCACAGATTCATCCTTGGTATCATCTGTCATCTAGAAGAAACAAACATTACCATATATTGATGATTAATTTTCCATAGTGGAAAACTTACTGCGCTAATCTGTTGGTATCTATTCCTTCTATTAATATTTTTCCTTTTCTTGCATCTAGACATTTATTGCATTTGAGTTTATCTTCTTCCTTTCATTCTTTCTTCTTTTTCCATTGCAGGAATAATTGCAGTTCTTTTCAAATCTCCTAGGAAATTTTTCAGCTATGTAAAGTTATAACAAGATGTGACATCCAGTCCTAGCTAATCAGTGTTCAACACAGACCCACTACTGCAGTGCAGGGGGTGGCACTTTCAATTTGCCCGTGACACTGACCAGGTTTTTAAGTAACAGTGAGTGAAGGGAGAAAATAGCATAAAAATGCTTAAATTTTTATAGAAAAGGTATAACTTTGTAAGAAAGCGCTATCATAAATTCCAAAAAAGTGTATCTTAATGATACACTTAGAGTAAATCATTTGCCTTGAGAGACAGGAGGTCTCTGGTGACCTGTATGGCAGCCACAAGAGACTACCAGACTAGCTACTTTCAGCTAAATGTACTCTCATATTAATATTTTAAAATGCCATAATGCCTCTCTGAAAACCTCAGAGGACAGATACATCAATTTGCGAGGTCTTCACTCCAGGAAATAGAAACAGGGATAATCTGCCATTAAAAGAAATAGTTCATTATGCCTGCTTCTTGGGAGCACATAAACTATGTCCCTCACATACTTATGTTGCAAATCCTCACTTTAATGTGAAGGGAAACACCATGCCCCAGAGCTTTATTGTCCCACTGTTTATTAGTACAAAAAGGTTTGTTGTGGTATGAAATCTTAAGCTTGTTGCAGTAATCAATCAGCTTCAAAGAGTCTCTTCCCTGAGCCAGAATCATTACAAATAAATCAATTAAACATAAAGTTTCTATTTTCAGGAGGATCACAATGCAGAAAACCAGCAGTGCATCATAGTTAGAGAGAGGGATTTTACTAGGTTGGGGCTTCTAATACAAGACTCCCCCTTTTTTACTGCAAAAGGTAAGAGGTTTTTTTCCAGTTAAATCCAGATTATTCCTCTTTTAAATGCCTATCTCAACATGAAAAATTTATATATTTATGAGAAAAAATGAAGACTACTACTTAACACTTCTCTAGCTGTGAAAGATATAAGAAATTAATTTGCATTGTTTTGGCCATTAAGGACACAAAATCAGAGAGGAATGTTGCAAAATGGAATATGTGTGTAAAACAAATTTTTATTTTATTGGTTTATCTACAGAGGGACATATCAGATATTAGGACATATGTGGATTTTTCTTTTCCTTGAGAATTTTTGCCTTACTGCTGTTTAAATATGTTCCTGAGATTTCTCATAACATTAAACAAATGTCAACAACAATGACACCAACAGGATAAACTATTCAATTCTGTTGTATTCCATTCTATTCTATTCTATTTACCAATTTAATAATATTGTCACCTCTCTTCAGTGGGTGAACTGGCAACATACTATAATGTGCTGTTTAGCTGGATTTTAATTTATTTATGGGAAAGGAATGGATGCATGGCGCTTTAAGAACACATACAAACTGCTTCTGTTTATTTTTGTCAATGATATGTCAAAGAATGAGCCTTTTTGTCTTGATATGGGACGTGATGTTCTGATGCTGAGATCTGTGATGATCTTAACTTTCCAATTTATATATTCATATAGTGAGTCCTTATTGCAAAAGGATTCTGACATATATTCTACATGTCAGTGTTTTGGGGAAAAAATGATGGTTAAAGGGAAGCAGAGCTGCAGCCTTTAGGCCCCTGCTTCTGCTGTATATGTTGTAAAGGAGGCCAAGAAATACAGCAGTTAAAGGATGGTCTTTGATAGAAACTCTCCCCTGGATAACTACATCCAGTTTCTATTTCTGGCACACAGCTGTACTGTGGATGAAGCAGGTGCATGGTCATAGATGGCTGCTGGGCATAGTCTTGTTCTTCTGTGTACACAACCTGAGATTTTCTTGGTAGAGCCTCAGGTCTGATTTATAACAAGGATGAGGGATTACAACAGAACCAAAACCAGAATAGTGCTCCAGCAACCAGGCTGAATGTTTGCTGAATAAGGTGTACAAATAAATCAATCATTTTTGTATGATTTCTCTTGCAGATTAAACTCAATTTTGACAATTTTCTCCATGAAAAAAATCTAAACAAATATTTTCTTTTCCACACTCAAATAAAATTGGCATGTGTGCTGGTTTTGCCTGGGATAGAGTTAATTTTTTTCACAGTAGCTAGTATGAGCCTATGTTTTGGATTTGTGCAGAAAACAGGGTTGGTAGCACACGGACATTTTAGTTACTGCTGAGCAGTGCTTACACAGACTCGAGGCCTTTTCTGATCCTCACACCAGCCATCTGGTGAGTAGATGGAGGGAACACAGCTGGGACAGCTGACCCCAACTGACCAAAGTGATGTCCCATACCATATGATGTCATCCTCAGCATATAAAACTGGAGGAAGAAGAAGGAAGGGGGGGATGTTCAGAGTAATGACATTTGTCTTCCCAAGTGGCTGTTATGTGTGATGGAGCCCATCTTGCCTGAGGAAGGCTGAATACCTGCCTGCCTATAGGAAGTGGTGAATGAACTCCCTGTTTTGATTTGCTTGTATGAT
>NW_010248106.1:55622-71725 GCF_000690775.1 Eurypyga helias | reverse complement strand
GTGAGGCTCCTGTTCTTGGTATGGGGCTTGCTTGTCTTACTGTATATTAGAGTCTAGTGCTCATTAGTGGCTGCTTTCTGCTTTTCCTGCTTGTTTTACTGCTATAGTGCTTATCTTCTTACTGTACCATGCCTGGGAGCATTTTGAGAACAGCAATGACCTGGGGTGGCAGATGGCCAGGACATTGCTGCTGTTTCTGTGCTGCTGTGCTAGACAGGCTGGAACTGCAGTAAGAAAGTGAGTCAAAGGGACTGAGACCTGTGGATGAGTCCACACAGGAGCAGGACACCCTGAAGCATCTGTGGCTGTGGATAAGACCATGCCAGAGTAGGTACATCTTGAAATGTGTATAGCAATGTTTATGTCTCTGCTGCAGCAGGCATACCTCTGAAGGGACTGTGGCCCAAGGAAAAGTTCATGCTGCAGCAGGTACACCTTCAAGCATGAGTGGCTCTGCATGACACCATGCTGGAACACCTCAAAATATGTGAACATAGGGAAGCCCACGATGGAGCAGGTACTCCCCCGGAGGGATTGCAGCCATCAATAGGATCATGTTGGAGCAGGTTTACTTCTGAAGGGACTGTAGCTGTGGGTAAAGCCACACAGGTAAATCTCTGAAGGCACTGTGGTCCATGGAGAAGGACATGCTGGAAAAGGTGCACCTCAGAAAGACTGCGGCAGTGTACACCTGAAGAGGCTCTGGCTTACTGCCACGGTTTAACCCAACCAAAACCAGCACACTCATGGACAAGGCTCCCCTTGGAGCAGGTACACTCTTAAGGGACAGCAGTCTGCGGATAAGTCCAAGACAGAACATGGGCAAGGGGAAGAGTTCATTGCAACATTAAACCTGATGGTGTGGTCCAAAGGTGATTGTAATGGAAATACTTTTAAATTGTTGTAACCCAGGATTTGAGTTGCATGTTATGGGAGTTACTATAGCAGGAACCCCTTGTTTCTAGTCAGGCTAGGAGCAAGGGGAGGAGTTCATTGTAATGTTAAACCCTATAACCTTGTTCAAAGAGACCAGGGGTGGAGATTGTAATGGGAATACCTGTAAATTGTTGTAACCCAGAATTTGAGTTAGATGTTATAGCAGGAACCACCTGAATGAATGGACGAAAAGCCTCACAAGAGGCAGTGAAAGTTCAGCAGTGCCCCAGCCTGAGTTGGTTTTTGGTGCCCAGTAACTCCATGCAATACAGCACCTCTCTCGACCTGAGTGACCACCATAACAGATGGAACTCAAATTCATGGACTAAATGAACTCATTGGACATTGTGTGGACATTTATGGATGTTTTATAGACATTTGCAGAGTCCAAAGTCTAAGGAAATGATATGTGTGCAATATCAAAGGATAGAAAAGATGGTGGTGGGTCACAAGAATGTATTGGATAGTGTGGGACTGGAGCATGATGTAAATGGTATGGAATAAGGGATGGAGAACGTGCTGGTTTTGGCTGTGATAAGGTTAAGCCACAACAGCATGTTTATACACTGAACTGATGTCAAACATTTTGTTCCAATAAACCAGCCAGCTGTACTTTTTGAATGAGCACATAATATTGGGGAAATTTCAGCCTCAACTTACAGGCTGTCAGCCTTGAAGGGTTATATATTCCTTTGCAAAAAGTTTTCTTCTGAATAATGATGCATTATCAGCACACATCACCACTGGTGCATCATAGGAGACAATCCTCAGTTTTCAAAAATAACCACCCTAACCTTCCAAATATAATTTTTAAGCCTACATAAATCTGAATCATATTCTAGTGGTTTTCATGTCTTTCCACTAGCTATAGGTGGAGAACAGGATGTGTATGTTATTCAGCCAAACTGCTCCGTTAATTCCTATTTTTATGTGGAATGAATCAGGATTGGAGAAACAGATCCTGAATTTCTTATTTTTTTACTTTGTCTCAAAACAGGGTAATCTCCAGCTGAATTTCATTCTGCCTGTAACAAAATATAAACTCAGGTTACCAATATCATCTGCATGGTCAGGTACTAATTATAGCATCCATTTAAACTCAATCTCTGACATTCTTGTGTTTTTGTCCTACACACACATGTTTCAGAGAGACACAGAAGACCTGATCCGCTCTGAGTAAATTCTGAGACCATATGTTATAGAGTGGAGGGAGAAAAACTTTTTTGGTTGTGTAACTATGATCTTGCAAATATATACTATTGCCTGTATGAAAAAAAAAAATCCTGTATGGAAATAAAAAACCCTATATTTCTCTTCTCCTTTAGTCCTGATTGAGAATTATGGGCAAAAATCAGTATATTTCTAATGACGGAGCTCATCATCCCTTCAAAATTCAGTATCAAGAACCATAGCAGTGCAAGCTACTGCTTTTAGTCTCCTGGAAATGATGGTTCCCTAGAGCCAGCAAATAATGTCCACATGGATGAATTTGTATTTCCAGTGGGATCCTTCCAAGGAAGGTTGAGTTCATGCCCTGCCAACTTACAAGTTGGAACAAGATCTCCAGAGTGACTGGGGAGCCTCCATCCTTGGAGTTTTCAAAATCAGGCTAGATAAAGCCCCAAACAACCTCATCTGAAATCAATATTGACCCTGCTTTAGGCAAGAGGTGGGACCAGAAATCCTCTTGAGGTCCCTTCCAGCCAGAAAGTTTTGATGATTTTACAGTTCTAACACCTGCCCCAAAAGAAACACCACAAACACATCTAGGGGTATTCCAGGAATGCTATGTGGAATACCTGCCTGAAGTTTGGTTTTTTTTTAGAGTCCTGGTGTGCTACTCCTGGTAAGACAGTGCAATGTACTGTGAATAAAAAATTGCTATGAATTAGTACAATCAATTAATTAATCTGTTCTGCAGTGATGAGTAGAAACAAAGAAAGATGAAGCAATGCTGGTACAAAACATATGTGCCATGTAAAGAGCAAAAAATATTCAGTCTTCTTACAGCTACCACCATTTATCAGTTTACCTAGTCATATATCCATGATTGCAATGCTTGTGAAATGGCAGTGCTGTAAATAGCTGGCCCCAGAGGGATTTCTAGGCTAGTGATGCCAAAGAATTAATTTGCACTGAAATATGAAATTTAGGTTTTGTTCCAAGGCAAAAGGAGAATAAAAGAATATATTGGTACATCTGTATGAAAGAAACCAGCATCAGCAAAGCTATCTTCCCTTTTGAAAAACAAAACCAGCTAAAACTCTTCATAATATCCTCTGGTTCCTTGATACATAATACACTGTGCATATGGTGAAATGTCAAAGTGCTCTTCCAGACCCACAAAAGAAACAAAGGTACAGAAAACCCACTTAATATAACACTAATACTTCCAGAGGGGTGGCACTAATTTTGTCACTCTATTCAGAGAAAAGTATGAAGTATTCAGCTACATTTTCTTTTGAGTTACCAGATGGTCCTCTTAAGAGAGAAAAATATCGTCTATGAATTGATAGTGTACTTGCTCTATTTGCTTACTTCTCTGAGATAAGGTTGCATCAGAACCTCTAATTGTTATAAAACACCTGCTCTGATAATAAACAAAACAAGTTAGGGATAGAAATAAAATAGTCTTGTGATCATGTTAGAAGGCTTGTTAAACATGCTTTATCTGAACGCCTGAAAGGTTTCCACAGGTGTATCACCTTTGGAATGTCGGATCTTCTGACCCCACCACTACAAAAAATCATCTCTATGTAACTGAGCATAATAGAGTATTTTATTAATGAATATGAGATAGCATTTACCTTTCAGGGCCACATATTTTATTTATTAATATGGAGTGTTGTATCTGCACCCATATTCTGTACTTAACTGTCATTTTTCTTAAGGTAAAAAATTTGGCACATTTACAAGCTGGGAACTTCTATTTCCAGGTTCTGAAGTATATACCTTGTTCATGTATCTGTGTCCATATTTCTAAAATAAATGCATACTTCTTAAAGATGATTTGACATTGCTGATGAAGTTGCTGACCTTCTCAGAATACTCTGAGAGCTGCTTAGTAGATTAAGGTTAATTTAGACAAATTCAAAATTGAAATTATTGCCTTCACTAATTGCCATGGCAAAATCTCTATGTTTTGATGTTTTCAGATGCAGAAGATAGGGCTTTCTGCTGGGTACACTTCCATCAAATACAATTTTACTCTGGATCATTGAATGGTGGAACATTAGATTAAATAACATTTCTGCTCCTTCAGGTCCTGCCTGTGAAGATAGTATCTCTCTGACTTTGCTGCATGCATTTTACCACTTTTGATACGGATTTTAAGTGCACTACAGTCAAGGGAATCTCAATCTCCATTGATTTCTGAAGCTTTTAAATCAACCTTGATCAGATTATGAGTAAAACAAAGCATGCTTTGCTTTGAAATAGTGGAGAAAAAATTCAAAAGGGCTGTTACTATGACATTCTTCCTGCGACTCTTGTAGTTCAATCATGCACCCCAATATCCTGCTGCACACCACACAGCCTTTAATTTTATCAACAGTAATTTCAAGACAGATCTGTCTTTTATCTATTATTCCTAGTACTGCTTTCCCTGCACTTGGCCCATGAAGCTCAAAGAAACACTCTTTTAGAAGGACCTAGGGCACTTCTTATGGTGTCCTAGGTGTTTCAGCACCAGGATTTGTTGCACTTCAGGAATGCTTGCTGGTAACTGTTACTCAGTCACCTTGAATTCCAGCTAACTTAACAAAAGCTGACCACACAAAACTATTCATTTGCCATAATCAGAATAATAAATTTTTATTTTTTTAGAAAATATGTAAGTGAAAGTAAAGGGAAATTGTTCATAACTTACACAAAGATTAGATTAGAAGGTCCCTTTTTCCAACAGTTGGCTGACTTGCTGTTTTCTTTCTGATAAGCCTGACAGCAAACTTTGCATGGCACTCCTGTCTTAGCACAGGGTCTAAGAATATACTAGCCAAAGATGCTCTTACAGCCAAACTCTGGTTTCAGGTTCTCTAGGTGATCTAAGGCCCATTTTATCTTTCATTCTGAATCTGCCCTCTTTTATTAGGACACTGGCTTTTAATTAGCATAAAGTTCTTTCCATATTGATGTAGATCTGTCTCTTCCCAGTGCCCCAAATCATTGCACTTAACAGCTCTCCATTTAAACAAAGTGCCCTCTGTCTGTAGTGTCAGTCTAGCTTGTGGCTGTCACTGTACATATATACTTGTTAGAATAATCTCTACATTAAAATGGATGCACAATTCAAACTGCTAAACAAGCTAATTCAATATAGTTTATTATTTGCTGCTGACTGAGGCCATACCTGTTGGCAGACAAATGTTTTGGGTTGACAAGTGAATCAGCAAACTATTTTCACATAACCGTCTTTATTCTACGACTATGTAAAGATGCATTAAGGAGAAATATAGCCAGACCATGTTCTTTTAAACTCAGTAATCAACTTAGGTTTTTCACTAATATGTTACTAATGCCTTAATACAGGAAGAGTCCTCAGTTGCAGCCACCAAAATACAGCAATTTGTTATCTGAGAAGTTAATTAGAAAGTTCGATTCTTTAGACATTATCTGGAGTAAATAGATGCACAACAGGAAAGATCACTAAGGGCCACACTGCTGTGAAACTATATCCTCGTGGAATAAAGGGTACTTAGTGTCTGCAAAAGTATCAACATCTGGTGCACAACATGAAGTGGAAAAGGTGGATCATTTGGCACTGTATTGTGAACTGCCCTGGCAGTCTTTGGAAAAACAATAGAGATGTTTCTAAAATGCCTTGTGGCAAGTGGCCAAATGCTGACATTTTTCACACAGCTGGACCTACCACTTAACCCAATGAAGTTCTGTATGAATTTCAGTACAGGCCATGAATCTATCTGTTTATTGTATATTCATTTTAATAATCTAGTTGACCTTGTAATTTCTAAGCTTTAAATAAAATCTATTTGATTCTCTGAAAAGCTAAGCTTGCTACAGACACATTATGAAGTTTGGTAGTATTCAATGCTGTCTTCATTTTGCTGCATATAATGGTCCTGTTCTTCACCATTCATGAATTATGTAGGTCAGCACATACTCATGCCAGGAAAACCTTTCTAGCACCCCACACAATCATGTATTTTGTATATGTATTGACATGCATTATTGTGATCCCCTCAGAAACATTTCGGGGAAATTCTAGAATGTTAAAATGACTGTTTTTGTTTGTCTCCATCTCTAATGTCAAGTGAATTAGTTATTATGAATGCAACTGTGCAGAGATCAAAAAGGAGAAAAATAAGGAACAGGGAAAGGTTTTGAAGTAGATGGTTGGCCAAAAATAGTTTTGCTATAGGTAAAACATACTGCTGTGTTATGGCTTGATTTTTCAGGTCTGCAGGTTTATATATATGATGCCAAGAATATTGTCTATTGTAAAGATATAAATGTACAAGTTATCAGAAATTTCCCTGTGCAATGGTTAATTAAATAAAGGAGGTTCACTGATGCTCTGCCCTCGTCAGAGGTCCACTGATTATTTTTTCCAAATCTCAAGTATGACTCTTAAGCAATGGTAGTCCAGTTCAGACTAGGAATCCAGCAATTCTTTGATCTGTGGTATTAAAACATTGCTGTCACTGAAACTGAGCCAAAGCTGGGGATCAGTTACTCCCAGAGCTAAAAAAACTTTTGGGATCATAACTGATAATTGCCTATGTTTCCAAATTTCAAACTTTGTAGAATTTTGATGATTTCACTTCATATTATATCGCATAGGCCCTGAAAAATTGCCTAGCTACTGAACTTATCAATTGTCTTTAAAATGTTATTCTCTCAAATGAATTAATGAAAGAGATAATATTTCTTTTATTTTTTTAATTAAATTGGGAATCAAAGAGAAAATTTCATGGCTAGAGAAAGGCACAAACAATGATTTCTTAATTTTTCAAGTTAGTTCAAAGAAATCAGGAATCTTTTGGAAGCTCCTCAGGACATACAGATTTTGAGAGGCAGTTCTTGAAGCAACATACCATAGTGACAATGAGACAGATAAAAGTATTTTGTATTACTTCAAGACATATATAATATAGTTGATGCATTCTTACCTGAAACAGGTATAAACCGGCACTTAGTCCATATGTTAATATATTTTTAGACGTTTGGTTTGACACATCATTCTTCCTCGTTTGTAGCATTTTTGAGGAAGAATGTTTCAGAGTTTTGAAAATGTATAAATCAGCACTTTAGAAACAAAGCTTTGAAACAGACTTACCAACTTTACACACACACACACACACACACACAAATGGTTGGGGGGCAGGGCTGGGGGATTTTTTGGTTGTTTAATCTGATACATGAAAACCATAAGTATTCAAATTCATCCTCATTATCATGATTCATGCAAGAAAGATTCCTGGCTGCTTGTGTCCATCAGAACACACTTTCTGATGCCATCCATTATCAGCTATCAGTCATTATTACCTTTCAAGCCATTATGTACTGTTAGATAGAGACTAAGCCCATCATCTGAATCCAGTCCAGAGAATTTTGGAAATCTCTTTTTTTACTAATCATTGTAACAAAAAAATAGATCATCCTTTCAGTCTGTTCCCTTAAATTCACTCTTAACGCCAATTAAAAAATGTGCTGAACTATTTACTTACAACCTGAAACAGATGACTCGTTTACCATCTTGAGAAAAACACAGGTGGTAGAAGAAAAGCACATTTCACTTGTTTATAAAAAACCTAGAGGGTTCACCTGCCTCCCTACTCTTCTCTCTACTTACCTATGTAAAAGTGGGGTTTAGACATAAAACCATATATACAATGTGAAAACCTTAGACTCTGAACCTTATAGTTCATTTAGATATGCAGATTGTCAATCATTTTACACACAAGTGAATGGAGTGTATACCTGCAATTCTTCACTATTCTTCTTTGAATGATAACAGCATTCAAATATTTATGATCTCATTGAGTTTGGAGTGCACAATCCTCCAGTCCACTCTTTAAGGATCCTATGACACATATTCATTCTTTTAATTACTAAGCAGTTTTTTTCAGTTCAAAACACTTGGAAGGTTCACCACATCTTTCAGTGTCTGTAGCTATTGTTTTCTAAGTGAAAATGGTTTTATTTGTTTTCAGTATATTTTTCATTAACAGGGGACAACACTCAGCCAGCAATCTAACACTGGTCATTAGCCCCTTTAACATGCACAGTCACAGGATACAACATCCAGCCAGTGTTGAATCATAAAGCTCTCTCTCTTGGTCTCTCTTTTAAGCTTTAGAATTTCAGAAAATCACTACTGGAAACTTTTCCTTCAAGATTTCATACCTGTCATACTGCATCAAGATCACTTTTTAAAGGCAGCTGTGCACCAGTAAAAATCAAGGAAGTACCAGCACTGGTTGTGAGGACTGTCAGTCTCTTAGAGAGGCCAGGCTGATCCATCTCTGCATGGAAAAGATAAGTCAATAAGTGCATCTAGTTATTTTATGATTTCATACCTAAAGCCGTGTGTCTGTTTATACTTAGACCATGGAAAGAAGTAACGTTTTAAGATCAAAATGGAATTTTTTTAACAAAACTGAAATCTATTAAAAGATCATGAATTCGACCTTTTAATGTAGTTTATTGTTTGCAAAATGTGCTGACTGTAAGAACATCTTAGTTACTCAGTGTAGTTCCTAGCTATTATGAGGTCTGATCTCAAGTAACTAATAATATCACAGAGCAGCAATAGATTATTATGTATTGTATACCTGAAACAGGGGAAAAAACTGTCTATATTAAATTTAGTTATCTAAGATAATGATGAAAATTCGTTTCATGAAAATAGCTCGGGAAAAAGAGACATCTGATACATACTTTGTTAACTCTGATGGTCTAACCTATGCAGTTTTCTGTCTTTTACACTGTGGTGTTTCAGTCTAGAGTAATAGAAAGGTATATTTATAAGTTAAGAGAGTAATAGAAAGGTATATTTATAAGTTAAGTACAGGAGTTATTAGAAATTTACCCAAGTCCAATTTAAATGAGTCTTCCCTATCAGTCCTGACACTTTACAGTTCTACAATTGGCCTTTTCCCAAGGGCATGCTACCACATGGTGATGATGAAAGGTATCTATTTCTGGAAACAAAATAAGACTATTCCAGTAAGTACAATGAAAAAAAAGTTGTTTCTAGAAATACTCCATAACTCTCTTTACTTCTCTATAAAATTTTGCCTTGACTTCTTTATCCTGTTTTCTTGGTGCATTTTTAATGAAATAATATGCAATTCTTTCATTTCTTTTCAGTGTTACAAGCAATTGTTACAAGAATTTATGCTTCAGCTGAATAAAAATTTTTAGACTCATGCCTAGTATCACAGCAAACAGGGATAATTACTCCTTTTCCATTCTCCAGCAGTCAGCGGAGCTTCCCACTCACGGTTTCTGTTTTTCAGCTTTCTGACCTTGTGGGTCTCTCTTTGTCCTCTCTGTAAGGTAAGCAGGATCCTCTTTCCTTAAAGGAAGAGTCAGAAAAAGAAAAAGTCTCCATGTTCTTCTCAGCAGGAGTTTTTGCGGTCTGCTTGCAAGTCCCTGTTTACAAGGGATCAACACTGCTTTTCTTATTTTTTTTTTTTTCTTTTCTTAACTGTGTGTTTATAAACTATTATTCCCCTTGGATTCAAGCTTTATAAGTCTATTATTTTAACATAAGTCATAAATAAACCTCAATCATTATATTTCGTACTTTTCCTAGGGTGGGTTATTCCATTGATTCATTTAAAGTTAGCCAACAATGTGGATTCAAGAGAAATTGTTTGATATTTCCCCATCCACTGCTCCAATAGGACAAAAAGGCTTTGAATGGTCATCACTGGCAAATTGCATACAAGGATAAGGAAAACTACATACTGGACTGTATCAGGAGGAGTGTAGCTAGCAGACTGAATGTAGGTGTTATCCTCCACTGTTCAGCACCAATGAGGCCACACTCATTCCAAAAGTGGAATACTTTATCCACTTTTGGGGTTCCCACTTCAAAAATTGTTTTGGAAAATGGAGGCAATCCAGCTGGAGCTCCCAGCATGGATAAGGCCCTGTGGGATGAGGGTTTTAGGCAGCCGGGCTTGCTTGAAGAAAAGGCTGAGGAGAAAGCTAATAGCATTTTACTGCTACCCAAAAGGTTCCCAGTGAAAGAACCAAGCTCTTGTAGCAGGAAATAGCAAGAAAAGAAGGGCAACAGTGGCTTTTTCACTAAGAAGTTTAGTTAGGGTGACAGTGGAGTCTGTAAGTTGTAGTTTTTATGAGATTCAGCTGAAGAAAACCATGATTAACCTGAACTACCATTGACAATAGTACTGCTCGTCATGAAAGATTCCATTTCCAGAGGTTCTTGCCAGGTAAAGTTTGTGTTACTCCATGGTACTTGCTTTAAAAATCTTTGGAATTCCATGATGCTACAGATACCACTCCCTTCCACCATAAACAGTGGAGTGAGGTATCAAGGACGAACGCAACACTGCTCTAAATGGGGGATGTGCATCCATAAATGTGTGAGGTTTTTTGGGACTATGTACAAATGATCAAAGGGGCTACTATCCAATTAGCTCCCTGGTAAATCTGTCCCCAAAGATTTAGTATTTCAAGGAAGCTGAATACAAAGACTACCAAATCATTATTCCTTCTTCAGTGATTCAGAAATATGGTGTTGTTACAAACAGTATGTATGTAAGAGAATGAATTTATCATGTAAAAATGTTTTCAGTTAAAAAGCTCATTTATATGACAAATGAATCATAATTCATTTAGAGCATTTGGATGATTCCAGGTCTCAGAAAATGTGAAGCTAATTTTTTCATTAATACAAGCTCAGGTTTCAATTCCCAGTCATTTAAATTTACATGTGTGAGCCATTCTCAAAGAATTACACCCAATTGTTCTTATTTGTAAGCATCTGTAGGATCAGGCCCTAATGGATATGGATAGGTAGGAGCAAGGGAAGATACAAAATTTTAGCTTTTATAATGTCAACCTTTTACCATGATTTGGCACACAAAGAATACTACAAAAAGCAAGTGCAAATAGAAAAATGTGTCAATGTGTAGTAAGATTTCTTTGTCAAAACAACATCAAAACATTCAAAGGAACCATTTATGATGTCAATGAAAGAACTACAATGTTATTAATTCACATGCTTCTTTTTCTTACTTAATTGTTTATGTGTTTTAAAGGAACACAGATTTCTCAGTAGTTGGTGCCGCCTTGAAACAATTCAATTTCAGCTACTGATATACCCTCTTACTGCCTCCTTAAAGGCCAAGTATATGCAATATATATATATGCATATTTTTAAAGTACAGTTTGAGCCTGTGAAATTCTAGGTGTGACTATGCATATTATCTCCTGAAAACCACAGGATTACAAGGAAACAGGTTCTTTGAAACAAGTCCTCTATAGGAAGCTTGATTGTATTTTGACTCATGACTCACAGCCTCCAGGAAGAACCTCAAGAGACAACAGGAGTCAAATGACAAGCAGTGAAATGATATTGTAATTTAAGGCTATAAAATATTTTTCCTTCAGCCTTTGCATCAGATGATTGAATATTCTCTGAAAACAGAATGTACTCAAATAGATTTTATATATGTAGCATAATTCTCAATATTTAATTTTTAATTCTATCTTCATAACAGAGATAAAAGCAACAAATTTAAAAAAATTATTTTACATAATTGAACACAATATGGAAGTCTGTGGTCATTTAGAACACTAATCTTAAATAAGACAAAGGCCTGTCAGAAATTTGGTCTTTGATTTGATACCCTATGCTGCAGTATTCTTCAAGTAATTTGGGATATTAAACTCTTATTTTAAAGATAATTAAAATTGAGAATCATGATTATGAGGAAGCACTACATATTAGATAAAGAATATGCTGTAGAGGTTTCAGAGGAGTTGACTTGAGCAAAGAAATCCTAATTGATTCTAAGAATAAATGCTTCAGATGCTCTGCTATGTCTAACTATATTAGCAAGATACTGGGCCAGTCAATTTGTAACAGTTAAAATTTTTGCAAATGTATTACAAACATTTCACTTCAAGAGCAGCAATTCAAGCCGACTACGGAAACTGAAGACTTTAAATCCCAGCTGCAATCAGGAACGGAAATTTGTTCTTCCTTCCAAATATAGGCAATATTTTTATTGCATACTTGCTGTAAACTAGTGGAAATGTGGAAAAGATTAGCCTATTTTATGGTAGTCTTGCTAATAGCATTCCGCCTATCTGTCTTTCTGCAGCAGTTTCAGCCGAATTTTTGTCCATGTCATCTCTCTTAAACACAGTGACTTCCCCAGATGATTCTTTCTTTCTCTTTCCTCACCTTGCTCAGACACACACAAAAGCTAAAAGCTGAGAGAATAAATGGCCTTGTACCATGTTCTGAAGGTCAACAGATATAGGATTTGTAAGCCCAGTTGAGAAAAAAATTCTGAAGTCAAGAGCATTGGTAAAGTGTGCAACAGCACTTTAAGTTGAACTTTGGCTCTGTTTTAGTGTATATAGAATGGGTTCTGTTAAACTACAGATTTCTGGAAGACAATGCTTTTTTCCCATAAGCAGCAGTATTAAGAGCCTTGAACTCACATCCTTTCTTTTATCACTGCTGTCAGAACCTCTTAAAACTGGAACCCGAATGCTCTGAAAAAGCTGAGACTTAGAATTGTACAATCATAGAATAATTTGGGTTGGAGGGGAACTTTAAAGATCTCCTAGTCCAATCACCCCTGCAATGAGCAGGGAAATATTCAACTAGATTAGGTTGCTCAGAGCACTGTCCAAACTGATGTTGAATGTTTCCAGGGATGGAGTACTTTCAAGTCTCTGGGAAACCTGTTCCATTGTTTCACCAACCTCATAGTAAAAAATTACTTCCCTGTATCTAGTTCGAATCTACCCTCTTTCAGTCTAAAACCATTACTCCTTAACACAGCCGGCCCTGCCGAAAGGGTTGTCCACATCTTTCTTATAAGTCCTTTTTAAGTACTGGAAGGTGCTATAAGGTGTCCCTGGCATCTTCTCTTCTCCGGGCTGAAGAAGACCAACTCTCTCAGCCTGTCCCCATAGCAGAGGTGCCCCAGCACCTTATTTTTGTGGCCTCCTCTGGACTTGCTTCAACTGGTTAATATCTTTCTTACATTCAGGGCTCCAGAGCTGGACACAGTATTCTAGGTGAAGTCTCATGAGAGCAGAGGGGGAAAATCCCCCCCTTTGAACTGCTGACAACGCTTCTCTGGATACAGCCACAGATACGGTTGGCTTTCTTGGCTAGCACTGGGCTGCCAGCGCACACTGCCGGCTCATGTTCAGCTTTTCATCCACCAGTACTCCTACTCCTTTTTGGCAGGGCTTGTCTGAATTCCTTCATTTCCCAGCCTGTACTGAAACTGGAGGTTGCCCTGACTCAGGTACAGGACCTTGCAGATGGCCTTGTTGAATCCCATGAGGTTGACATAGGCTCATGTCTCATGTTTGCCCAAGGATATTATTCGGACATTTTAAAAAACAGTTCAAAAACTCACAGATATTGAAGACATGTTCATTTCAATTGCACTTCTGTTTTTTTGTTTATTTGGTTTTGGTTTGGTTTGGGGTTTTTTTGCTTTCTATCTTCAGGTCTTTTTGTTTTCTTTTTTTGTGGAAACAAAAACAGATATTGTGTGTTATGACATTTCAGCTCTGAGGAGCTAGGATTTCACTGTGATCTGTAAGACCAGTTTCTGAAAGTGACTATTCTCTGGTTTGGTTAAGAGAAGTTGTTAAAATGCTTGGATTCATAAAGCTGCAGCTAAATAAGTTAAATTCTTGAAAGTGTTAAGATCAGGAGGGAAAGAAAGAAGAGCAAAATTTTATCCCATGGATATTCCTGATAAATGAAAATAAATTTCAGTTTACATAAGGAAAAAATAAAATTATTTCCATTTTTATTTGAAAACATATTATATTTTTGTTTTCAGGCATTAAGTTTTTTAAAAAAGCCTGGTCTTGGTTTTCTTTTCTAATTAAACATGGAAATCAATGGTATTAAGAGAATGGAAATAATTCTCATAGCATATGTTTTCAAAAGTACATTTTGAATCTGCAAATCAATTAAAAATACATGCCCTAAGAAATATGCTAAAAACCAGTCCGAGCACGAAAGGTTAACTGTATGTTATAAAGAAATAGGAAAAAATCAACAAAAACTTTAATTATATTCTATCTGAATGTCTCTTGCATTGTGTATTTCTTTTCACTGACTGAGGTGTTCAAACTCAGTAATCACCAGAGCACACTACATTTATAACATAGTCATTAAGGTAGTATCAGAAGTCCTTACTGGAAAGACTACCTATATTATTTTAATTATTGAAACTTGTATATTTCTTCCAATCATTTTCCTGACAACTTGTCTTATCCTGGTGAGTTAATTTTTGCACATGTGCATAGGCAGTGAAATTAGAATTTATACTAAAGAATTTAAGTGCTTTTCTACATTAAAAGTATTAGGAATATCAAATAATGAAGCTGATGTGAATCTTTCTCTCATTTATCTGAGAATTTTCCCTAGAAAGTTTTGTGTCTTTCATACTTTTGTCTCACTCTTTTCCCGCACATTCTCTGTTCCAGGTCTATCTCCAGTACTTCAAATTTTGCATTGCTTTTAGTTATTTTTTTTTTCTCAAGCTATTTTCTTTGAATATCCCTCTTGCTTTACACAGTCATCTTTTCCTTTAAGTAGCTCACTGAACTGTAACTGTGTAGGAATTGATTGGGAGTACATCAATGGCTCAGCTCTCCGCAGGGAACTACTGAGGGCCAAGTTATCACTATGCTCCAACACAGCTGGTTCCTGTTAAGTTGAGTCTGAGATGCTGTATAGGTAACATTAGGGTAGATAAGCAATAAGCAGTGCTATGAGACCTTTGTATCTTATGGCTTTTCATAGTGTAAGGGCAACACTAGATAAAAATATATATATAAAACCAAAACAAGAACTATTATGGGTCATCTGTTTGTAAGGACTGTGTAAATCACTGTATTACTGAGTATGCTACTTTGCATCTTGAGGTCCTAAGGCTACCAGTCGGATCACAGCACAGGCTGCAACTTGGCTGTAGGAGCAGCTTGAGTCTTCCTGTGCTGAGGTACCCCTGTGGATGGAAAATTATTGTGTGATGGAGTACTCACACATGCCTCGCAAACGCAGACATTATCGCCACTCCTTTGTGTAGACAATCACACTGGCACACAGTTCCAGCAAATAACTTAGTGAATCTAATGTACTAGTGAGGAACAGTCAAGCTTTTTATAGGTGCATAATACCTTCTGGTTTTTATAGAAAGATTTTATAGGATGCTATGGTATGGTATAATACAGAATTACAGGTTATGGGGTGAAGTGGAAAAGTAAACTCATACCTCTGTGGTTTTCATTATCTAATCAAAAATTGGACTGAGGATGTTAAATCCAATTTTCAATTCATAGATCATGAAATTTCTGGTTTATTGGATGTGCCCATTCGGTTGAAATGACAAAATCAAATACATCTACAAAGATATCATTAGCACCACACACAGAAATGATCTTGATTGAGTGAAAAAAAAAAAAAAGTGGATAATCTCAAATTAAACATTTAAGTGAGTGAGACAGGCTCTTTTGTTCTACAGCAGGTGTTACACTATGATGTAATCCGGGGAGGTAGGAAGAGAGCCATGAATGGAAGATAATGACTAGAGATTTCATATGATTTCTGATAATCCTGAACATATCTACTGTTTTTACAAAATCCACTTTTTAAATGAAAGAAAAAGACCCAACCTTATAACACGGTAAGCATTCTTTTCAAAATCATTACTCCTATGATGCACTGTTTAAATAAAACACTGAACTGAAGACGGGAATGAAAGAAAGAGTAGTACTTGGCAGAAACCTGGCCTTGGTGAATAGAGGTTTATCACTGTTTGCAAATTGTCTGTGGAGGATGAACACTCTTCTTCAGAAAAAAACATAGTTTTACAAGGTTATTTTGCAGCTATGAGGAACACACTGCTCATTTGGCTAATTCTGGCTAATTTTGGTGTCTTATTCTAAGACTATTTTTAATT
>NW_010248106.1:25959-55574 GCF_000690775.1 Eurypyga helias | reverse complement strand
TGCAGGCAGGTATTCATGTGGAGCTCGGCAGGCACACCTTTCCTTATCTTCCCCCTTAGTGATGCTGCTTCAGCTGTGGAGAGATTCACTGAGACAGTGGAGAAGGAAACTGTAGTTCAGACAGAAACCAAGTGAACCATCACACTCAGGTGGATGAAACTTGGGAGCTCTTGCACGTGTGCTGGTTTAAGTTGGGACAGAGTCAATTTTCTTCCCAGTAGCTGGTATTAGGCTGTGTTTTGGATTTGCCCTTAGTACTGCTAACACTGGTATTTTTAGTTGGTGCTGAGGAGCGTTTGTACCAAGTCAAGGACTTTTTCAGTTTCTGATAGTAGACCTGTGTTCCCACCTTCTTTGCTACAAGCAGTGGGGGGGAAGCGAGGGACAGAGGAGGGACAGAGTTCAGATAGCTGACCCAAACTGACAAAAAGGATATTTCATTCCACTGAACGTCATGCTCAGTACATAAGTTAGGGGTGAGCAGGGTGGCCGCTGTTGTTAATTGGTTGTTTTTCTTGTTTGTGCTCTCGCTTGTGTTTTTGCAATGATATAATGAGTGAATTTATTTACAAAACTAACTCTTGATAGCTAAAACTAAGAAGTTCCAAAGACTGTCTACTTGCTTTTGTGTTACCTATGCTTATGCTTGTCTTGAACTGAGTCATTCAGTCTGCACTCTAGCTGTCTTCCATTATTAGATATGCCCAGTATGCAAAATATGGTAAATTTTATTTCTTCCATTTCATGTCAAAGAAAACATATGAGGGAGATATATTTCTCTCATCCTGGCATTTAAAATTTTTTCTTACTGAGAGTTATGTCTGTCAATACTGAAGAAAAAAAAAAAAATACAGATTAACAGAAATTTGACCTTAAACTTAAGTGATAGAATGTAAGGTTATAATGAAAAACCCTAAATGGAAAAAGGAATCCAAAGAATTATTTCTGAGTTTTTCATTCAAATGAAACAATTAAAAAAAAAAAAAAGTGGTTGTAAGAAGGGTGAAGTATTCCAGGAATTCTATTTTCTTTAGAAGTGTTCTTGTACATTTACATTTTCTTGCCCTGTAAGATGCAATTGCCCATGTAAAACGATTTGTTATGAACATATGGCAGTGGAAGGACAGAAAACCCACCAGAGTAATTCTCTGTGTCACCATGGGGATTGTTTGAAATGACATAATGGTTAACACCTAAGGAGTCTGGAAGAAAATGAAAGAATTCTGACAGATCTGGTAAATCCAACACATTGCTTGCACAAAATTATTAATTTAAATTGCTAACTGGCAAAAAGTGTCTCTAGATTTTAGTTACGGTAAAGAATTGTGAGTGCCTCAGGCTTTGAGAACATCATCTTAATGAAATTACTTAGAAGACAGCTTTTAAGCTGAGCTCAGCCGCACAATTCTCTATAGGTACTTTCCTATCCATTCCAGCTATGAGATGAAATTCATTAGTTTAAATTCAGATAAGCAAAGGAATCAGCAGCTAACATTGTACTCCACAACTGGAAGTCATTCAGTGAAACAGAGTGAATGGACAGTTTTTAGGTGCTTCAGTGAAAAGCACGGTATCTTGGTTTAACTTTTCTTTTGACTGTCAGGACCAAACTGTTAGATATTGCACTAAAGTGTCCAGGTTCCATTTTGGCAGCTCCAATGTGGAATGATTCCTGGAGGAGACTGATGACAAATAAGTTGGAGAAAGTAGCATCCTAAACTTCTGGAGTTGTTTGGTAAGTGTTTAAATGTCAAAGTCCTAACACTATTCACAAGGATCTTTTATGTCAGCTGAATCACAGCAGCTCAGCTGATAGGCGGTATCCTGTGTGACTGTTGTTTCTCTTGGATTAGGTCACGCGCCGATATACTTACACATACAGAGATATACCTCAAGGATAATCATTGTTATCAAGGGTAATCATTACTATTAAGAATAATAAGATGCATTTAAACAAGCATGAACAAGTTTCAGATGTAACATTGCCAATACACTTGTCCCAGGGAATTTTTATTTCCTTGCTTGCTGGAGATAGCTGTCTTTATTTAGTACATCTTTTAAAGTGAAGTTAATTGCATTCGGTAATTCTTATGTATACTGGCACTATTCATAAGATATGTAAGACATTGGTAGTATTTGAAAAAGCTCTCATCACTCAATTCAATGACAAATGGAGGTATTGAACATTTTTTAAAAGTAGCACAGCAACTCAATGACTAAGAATCTTATCTGACGGGAATTTATAAAAATAAAAACAATTATGTTATTGTTTGAATCCATCTTTGGCTAGTGAACATTTAGGCCAATGAAACAATGCTATTCAATGCTTTCAAGGCCAGGCTGGATGAGGTTTTGAGCAACCTGGTCTAGTAGAAGTTGTCCTTGCCCATGGCGGGGTTAGGGGGGGCACTAAATGTTCTTTAAAGTCCCTTCCAACCTAAACCATTCTGTCTAGAATCCAGGCATGCCTAGGCTTTTGATCTATTTTTTTAATACAGTGCCACTGAGTTTAGGTTCTGTCTTATGGCACGTGAATGAATATGAAAGTATTTTTAGTTTTTAACATTGTAATAGTCCTTCCCTGCAGTTTAAACTCAAATATTCTAAGATAAATAAACAGTGTAATTTGAAGGCAATATTAAAGACCAGTTAGGGCATGTTGACAGAGTCAAAGAGAGGTCCTGGCTCCTAGGAATGTGCTGAACACTTGGTCAGTTCTTCGTAAGAATAAATGGTCATGGTCCCCGAAGAAGGGTGAACCAACACCTTATAGCCTATTTCCATTCAAAATAAAATACAAAATTTCACTCAAGTGATAAGCTAAGTGACAGCAGAATCAAACCTATGGATAAGTATTTAAACATACGGTTTTTAGAATGGCTAAAAAGATTAAATTTTTCTTTTTTTTTTTTAAGTTGCATTACTAGATTTATCTTATTTTCTCTCTAGTAACTGGGAAAGCTGACTTAGAACACTATTAAACAAAGGCTGTAATTGAAAATTCATAAAAAGAAAGAAATTAATTGAATTTACCCTTTGAGAATTTTGGAAATACTATTAATAAAATGCCTAGAGACTTTATAGAAACTCCAGCATTTTTCATTCTCTTTTCCAGCTGATTTTTTCTACTGTGACAAATGCTGAAGTTTCATTGAGCTTATGGAGATGACTGTGCTGTGTGTTCACTTACAATTACATACAGCATACTGCAGTTTCTTACCATAAAGCCATCCATGATACGAATTTTCTCTGAAAAGTGTTAGTCTCTAGGGATTACAATTCTTGTAACTGTCAAGAAGTTTAAAATGTTTCTTAGATGAAAGCAGATGTTCACTTACACTTGAGGATGGCTGAATTTTGATGAATTAAAGTATGTATTTTTACCATTTTTGGAAAAAAAAGAAACCACTGTGGGTATATGTGACTCTGTGTGTGAATGTATAGTTTGTGTGCTGCGCTCTCATGAAATCAGAGACTAGCAATTGCAAAGCCCTATTTTATACAAAAACTTTAGAACCTCTAAACAAAAAACTTTGAACTTAATTGGTTTAGATACAGTGTTCATAATATAGAATGATGAATGAAATCAGTATCTTATTTTAATCACATGAATAAACATGAACATGTAAATCCTTCAATCTACTACTACTTCAGTGGAAGAAGAGGTTACATAAAACATCATGTACCTCATAGCAGAGAGCTACTAACATTCTATACTGTCTTCCAAAACCATGGTTTTTTTCCTTTTGCAAATTTGCATGTTCTTTCTTACTTTGGGCAGGCTTATTTCTGGTGATTTATGATATGTAATGCTTTGATTTTACTTTTGACTGGACAAGATCCTGTACTTATTAACAAGACTTATGGTTTCATGAGCTGGTACATGACTGCTAGACAAAGGTTGTGCTGTCAGGTCTTAGGTCAGCTACTCAGCATACACATGTGCCAGGTTGTTCAAAAGGTAAATTTTATTATATATCAAGATATGGCAGAATTTCCTGGACTACACCTTTCTCTTTTTGAAAGGTTCTCCATCAAGGGGCACATTGTTCAGAGTATTTCTTGGTGCTAGTCTTAAAAAGTAGTCTTAATTTTATTATCTGTAATTGTTGTTGCATGTATGGTTACATTTTTGTATCTTCAGCAAACACTAACCTTTTCGTTCATGCCTATGTTGTTACCCATCTTACCCAAGCTTTTCTTGACAGAAATTTTGAAATTCAATCTACCTTATTAAACTGAACTGAAATTCTGAGAACTTAAATCATAAAACTCTACAAGAATCCAGCTTGCCTAAATCTGATCTTAAAATTAATCTTACAGATGATTCAGACTTTGTGAGGTGGACAGTTCATACAAAAAAGAAATAAATATTTTTTAATGTTGTTACTGAATCCTGACTTACTTAAAAACGGTGTATCAGCATGCTGTCACCCTCATAATGGTAGATTGTTCTGAAACTTTTCTCATTTTCTAATGTTAAAATAATTTTATTTCTGATATTTCTCTGTCTGCTATAATAAAGCTGTTAATAAATCCAACTGTTGTATTCCCAAGACACATTCAAAAGATGTAATTGCTTAACAATTCTTTGTGCCAAAATCCCTAAATAGTTTGATTTGAAATTTCAGGCCAGATCAATAATAAAAATAGTCCATAACTTTTTAATGGAGCCTAATCTAATTATTTTCTAATGGAAAAAACTGTTTATGGAGAGTAACAACTGTCTCCAACCTGGATTCATATTAATTTCTTTCCATGTGATGTAGCGTTTATTTGGCTGTAAGCTAAATTGTCCTGAGAGAAAAAGAAAATGAGAGCTTGTCTGTCTAGTAAAGAATAAATTTGGATCCATAAATGAAGACTCTATCATAAGAGATGTCTTGATATTTTCAATATTTTAATAGAAATGTTATTCTCTGGACAAGAAGAAGGGTCTCAGTTGATGTTCTCAGCATTTGTCTCATTGTGCTGTAGTTCATCTCTAAGTTGTTATTGTACATGACAATGACTGCACCTGAGCAGAAAGTGAATAAGCCTTTCCCAGTTGTCAGAGTCCAAAAGTGCAAGGATTACTTCTATGATGCAGTTATTATGGTCATCCAGGCAGGTGAAGTGAGAGATTGGATATGGGAGTAATGTAATTTGACAGCTCTTTTCCTCTCAGAAGCTTCAGTGAGATGCAGAAGGTCTGGGCTGTAATGGTGGAGCCATTCCAGCTTTACTGAAAATATTGGGAGAGGGGAAACTCAAGGTGACAGATTTAAAAATTGTGTCAATTAACTAGTAGACTTGACATAAAAATCATATGGGTGGAAAGATACCTAAAACGCTATCATCTTAGGAAGAATTCATTTTGATGTTTCAAGAAGGTACAAATCTCAGAGCGGAAGATTACAATGTTAATTAAGGAGAGTGTTTTAAAGCAGAGTTAAAAGGAAGAGCAGAAAAATAGAAGTTGGCATCACGTGATGTCAATAGTTGAAATGAACTCTGACATTCATCAAAAACATTGTTTAAAGATTTTGGACATTTTCAGTCAGAAACAGAATTGAAATGGCTATCAGTAGCATATCTGAAAGCAGAAACCAGAATAGTCCTGGAATAAATGCCTGCAGTGAAATTCTTTCCAAGTTTCTTATATAGAACAAGGAAGAGGTTTTGATTAGGATGCCTGTGAATGTGGTATCAGACAGAAATAGCCATGGTGGGACTGAAAAGTTCTTAGTTTAAACAAGAAATAAAAGACCACAAGGACCACAAAAGAATTCTAACAAAAGTTTAATCACTAATTTTATTGCATTAGTGGAAGAAACTGATTTTTTCAGTAGATTTTCATTGAAGTTTTGGACAAGAAAATTTTCTTTATTCTTCCGTCACTTATGTGACTTCTGTGAGACTTCAAAATGTGTCACTTCTGTGTGACACCAACCCCAAAATGTGTCAGTTCTGTGATGCTGCTTGTTACTGGCAGGAGGAATCCTCTGGCTTGTAAAGTCCTTGAGTGTTAGAGTAATGACACTGATGAGTAAGAAGGAAGGAAGGAAGGAAGGAAGGAACAAACAAACAAACAAACAAACAAACGAAGGAAGCGTAAATAGGTGGGAAGATGGGTAGGTGTATAAAACAAATGGAAAATAATTTATTGGACAAGGGTATATACTTGTAGGTGTTACATGGATGCTGGCATACAAAGCAAGTTTATTAAAAAATGTTGAAACACTGATACAGGAAGAATTGAGCATCACTGAAGAACTGACATCTGTGAAGTCTTTTTGATTATTGATAGCTATTTGCAAAGGGTAACAGGAAGATAGTATTTTGGGGTAGTTCCATGTCACTAACTGTGCTTCAGCATGTCACTTGGAGAGCATTTGTCTTCTTCTTTATAAGGGTTAGCTATCTCTTGCAGTGTCCTCAAATCAGGAATGGATGATGTATATTTGAATTTCTTCAGGCAAAAGAGAATTAGTTTCTGAGCTGTAGGTTACTTAAAAAATTGAATCATCAAGAGTGGCATGACTGTTGGTCTTTATTTTTTTTTAAAGTAGGTACCAGCTCTAACCTCTGCACGGAATGGACACATCTCCCTACAGCCTACAGAGATTGTTCTCTGCAGTCCTGGGCCTTGGGAGGTGAAACAGATAATGAGGATTACTTGAATCTCATAGGTAGGGAGAATAAGTCCGGGAGAGAAGCAGGATTTAAGATGTAGTCGCATTCACAGTATTTCTTTCCTTACTTACTGCTAAGCAAGTGCTCTTTATTCATTCTTGTAGATGCCCCTCTGAAACTGGTATCCCTCTGCAGTGTCTCCCCACCTGTTTCTTGTAGATCCTACATGTCTACTCCAGAGGAAATGCTTTATGAATTTCAGCATCACAACTCCCAGCACAATTGGTCTAAAGTTACTTTTCTGTATGCAACTTCAGATCACAGGCTCGGACTTAGAGCTAGGTTAGTGGTCTAGGTTATTCATTTTATTGCCTCCCTAGGTCCTGACCAGACTATAAGTGGACCAAGAGATAGTTTTCTATTCTGTCATTGCACAATTCTTATGTTCTGGTTCAACTACATAACATGTTCACAGAATCACAGAATAGTTTGGGTTGGAAGGGACCTTAAAGGCAGCAGGGACACCTTCCTCTAGGCCAGGTTGCTCAAAGCCTCATCCAGCCTGGCCTTGAACATTTCCAGGGATAGGGCATCCACAGCTTCTCTGGGCAACCTGTGCCAGTGCCTCACCATCCTCTCTGTGAAGAACTTCTTCCTGACATCTAATCTAAACCTCTCCGCTTTCAATTTAAACCCATTACCGCTTGTCCTGTCACTACAGGCCCTTGCAAAAAGTCCCCCCCAGCTTCCTTGTAGCCCCTTCAGGTACTGGAAGGTGCTATAAGGTCTCCCCAGAGCTTTCTCTTCTCTAGGCTGAACAAGCCCAACTCTCTCAGCCTGTCCCCATAGCAGAAGTGCTCCAGTCCTCTGAGCATCTTTGTGGCCTCCTCTGGACTTGCTCCAACCGATCCATATCCTTCCAATGTTAAGGGCTCCACAGCTGGATGCAGCACTTCAGGTGGGGTCTCACCAGAGCAGAGGAGGAGAATCTCCTCCCTCGACCTGCTGGCCACACTTCTCTGGATACAGCCCAGGATACGGTTGGCTTTCTGGGCTGCCAGCACACACTGCCGGCTCATGTTCAGCTTTTCATCCCCCAGTACCCCCAAGTCCTTCTCCTCGGAGCTGCTCTCTATCCACTCTCCACCCAGTCTGTCCTTGTGCTTGGGATTGCCCCAACCCAGGTGCAGGACCTTGCACTTGGCCTTGTTGAACTCCATGAGGTTGGCAGTGGCCCACCTCTCCAGCCTGTCAAGGTCCCTCTGGATGTTATACTAACACTACAGCTCCTAAAAGTACTACTTCTATTTCTACAAATACAGCTACTGTTACTAGTAGTACTAAGTATGACAGATATGAGAATCTAGTCATAAATATGTATCCCTTTCCTCAGTATCCTAAATCCAACCCTTATCAGAAGCAAGTAACACATTCAAGTAACAGGAACGGGAAGAAACAGCATGTGTGTTTCAAAGGTTACAGCAGACTATAGTAATGAATAGTTAGTCTATATAACCACTGTCATTTTGCATTACCTATTATACACCTACCAGTATATTTGCTTTATTGAGTCTTTATGCACTGTGGCAGCAATAATGTCATACACAGTACTGGAATGCTTAACACTGTACCAGTCCATCCCTGTTCTGAATTAAGGGTCTTCTATTCCATTTAGACTCCTGTATGCTGATATAAAATAGAAAGTTGCAGTGATAATTGTATGGTCAAAATACTGGTGTTTAAATCGTTAGAGTTCAGTCAGGTCTAATACTCTGAGCCTAAGTCTCAAAAATTGCCTCTGTGCCATACTTCTAAGTAGGCAGGATGTGAATATACATATTTAAAGCACATCAGTATGGCCATCTTCTGTTCTGCGATACCATGTTCCTGGGACTAGTCCAGCAGAGAAGCTATGCTGCTGCCTTGGGCCATGCATGCCAAGGTCCCTGCTGGAAGGCATGTTTTCTAGCCAAAGTCACAACCAGACCCTGCTCTATGGCTTGATGCCACATTCCCATGTGTTTTGCAAGCTGGAGTGAGTGAACCTAATTTTCAGTAGAATTGAAGTTAACTGAAAGCCCTGTGAAAATACTGAAAGCCTTTTTATTTTGATACCTAGATGTTTTCCTTACAGTACTTAAATATACTTAAATTAAGACCCTTGGGTGCTTTATTTTAAGCATGTACCCCTAAAAAATTGACTATAACTAGAGGAAAACTAAGGGTTTGGGTTTTTTTTCATCATTGTGTCACAGGTCAAGGGCTGTAAAGTTCAGTAAAATCAGAAAGTACTGATCTATTTCAAGTTAAAATCTTTTGAGATGTCAAATTATGGTACATAGAGGATCTTAATTATGACATCAGAGTACTTCGCTGTTCTCAGCAACTCTTTTGCTGTTCATGAGACAGCAACAACTATATAAAAATATTCTAGTCCTTTTCAAGAGTAGGCCATTTCACATTTCCATAAAAAATTCTTGACACAATGTAGAAATAAAATGCTAATAGAAAACTACTTAAATGCATTATTAACACTTTAAAATTCAGATTAATGGACTAATCTGTACTTCCTTATTTCCTTCTCAGAAGGGAATCATTGGCACAGGAGTGGCTTTGTATTGTTTCAGAAATTGCTCTAAAAAGTGCATTTTAACTTTCTTGCTATCAGTTTACCAAATCCTTGTGCATTGTTCAGAAACTGCAGGGGAAAAAAAAAAAACCAAACCCCAAACAACAAAACACATCTAGTGTTCTACTTTTCCAGTATGCACAAGGCAATTATGGTGTCCAAAACAGTGGAAGAGAATACAAGAGTTACCAGGTATCATCAAAACAGTTTGAATCTTGCTCTGTAATGACTGGAAAATATATAAATATAACAAAATGCTTTACTGACACATATCAGAAACCTATGTCATTTGTGAAATAGGTAAACAAGGATTTCTTCACAAATGCGCTCATTAAAATACAAATATATGTGTGTATGTACATATATTTGAACACACATAGAAGTAAAGCAACTTCCAGAACTGAGTAAAATAATTTTCTGAAAACATACAGCTTTATGTAGCAATAGGAAATCGTTACATCTCATATGTATGTAAAAGTGCTGTGGACTTTTAAGTAGGCAGAACATAATTATTTTCTTTGGACCTCGGCCAACAAACTGGAGTTAGCTGCTTTGCTCTGAGAACTAAATCAGCATGAGTAGGGATGTCTGTGTGGTAAAAGCAAAAAGCTACACGGCAGGTTAGATGCTAAGGCACAGCACTTCCAGTAACCATGGATCAGGCATATGGGTTATATTTTACCATCCTCTTAAACTCTATTTAGGTTATTTTTTCATTCTTTCCAGCATTTTGTTGCACTGTACAGAAACAAAATTTTAAAAATCCTGTTAGTTACAGGGCATTGTTTCCTACCGGGTATTTTGTAACTGCGTTTGGTGACAAGCAATAGGCTCTAATCCAGGGTTTTAGAAGGATGGACAGAGCCTTAAAGGCAAAAAATAATTGTGAAATTTCACACCCTGCATTATGTTATTTGTAAGTTGAGACTCTGAGTCTTGGGTGATTGGGAAGAGATGGAGGGAACAGATTTTGTATTGCAAAATGGCAAGCATTAATTTGACATCATAAAGAAAGTATTTTATCTTGCATATGATTGTGTACTGTACTTTCTCATTTTGTGAAAAGACATCCTACTTTTGCTTTTCAAATACTGTTGGGTTACATTTAAAATTTCACTGGGTGAGACAGAAGGAAATAATACTGAGCGTGCAATTGCATCAGGTCACATTCTGACCCTCACATTACACATCCTTGGCAGTCAGTGATGTGCCATGATCCTTTCCCACCCCGACATCTGCTCTGACTTCAGAAGATGAAAGCTGCCTGACTTCTAAGAATTACTCTGCCTCCCCACATAAACACCATTGTACGTAACAATATTTTCCAATCTACATACACCAATTCCACAGTAGGTTATATCATTCTGATCAGAAATCCTACCAGTTTGCACTCTCAGGTCCCCTTTTCATATAGTGCATACCTCCATCTTTGGACACCTCACATCGAAGCAAAAAAATACTGAGCAATGTCTCCTACTACGCAACTCTTTAACGTTTCATATTATAATTGCACTGCCACTTCTCTTGAGGCCCAAGGAATACGCATATCTCGTATGTTTTCTATAACTCTCCGTTCTTAAAATAATTAGACAGTACCTTTTTTAAGTCTTCATCTTCTGCTGGCTGTTGTTCTTTTGAGTAGTTCAGGATCATGAGTTCTGCTACCTTATAAGAAGATCAGAAGTTTAGAAAAACATATGGCAGAACTGCATTTTTTCAGAATAGTTCTCTTTACCATTCTGCCTTCTCCAGGCCTGGTGTCTGAACTAAAACATAAGAGTCCTAGGAAACACATAAGTGGAAATTGTTGCTCGACAGGAATAAATGTTGTTTCTAGTGGCAAAGCAAGGTCGTGTGGTATGTCTTCAGAGAATGGAGTCAGGTTTTCTGTGAGAACATCTGCAAGGGTTCACCTCTTCTTTTCATATATTCATGCTTTATGACAAGTTCTGCCCTTCAAGCTCCACACAGATAACCACAACAGCAGTTGCTTCAACCTGAGATATGCACAGAAAAGCTATTTTCTAATAAATACCTATCACTTCATCCTGGCATGAGCTCCCATTGCCGTGAATGTTGTTCAACGAAGATATTTAGGACAAATAAAATCCCACCTGATAGGGACTTCTGCAGTTCTGGATACAGTGGCTACCTAAAAGCTGACCATCAGGGCTTAACCCCAGCATACAATACTAAATCAAAATCATTATTTCTAGGCATGCCCACACACAAAACTTGTTTGTGAGACATCATTTGTCACCCAACTTCAGGCAGAACACACAGAGTTTGGCTACCTCTGACAAAGATCTTTGACTTTGGCCGCATTACCAGTTGTACCTCACTCGGATAATTAGTCCATTTTTAGAGGAGATACAGCAGTTATATGTAAAAAAGGATGCTACTTTATGTGCATTAGGGCTACCAAGAACCTTCCTTTTGTCTTCAAAAGGGACAAAAGCTATTTGTGCATCCACAGCAACAGCTCCTGTGTAAACATTGTAAATTTTCCCTGCTGCTTGAAAAAGAAAAAGGTAATGGCAAAGGAAAAAAGAAAAGGAAAAAGGGGAAAAAAGAGTGATTCTCAATGGATCCAGTTTCTCTCATTGGCTCGTGACACTGCCTCAGTCATGCCTGGTAGCAAAGAGTAGAAAGGGAATGAGAAACAGATTTAGATTTATCCAAGTTTCAATTTTTCATTTCAGAACATCTGATGTTTTTATAAGCTGACAAAAATAACTGTTGCTGGGCTAAGGAATATGGAATCTGGTGAAAAACCCCTTGGACCCTTTTCAGGTTGCTTCCCCAGTCCATGGGGTTTGGATCAGGCCCTCAGATGCCACGCATGTAAAAGCCATTGTTGTTTTGGCATTTTATGTTGTTTTCCTACTTAGCACTGAATTTTCAGAAATAAAGGATTAAAGATTAGGAACAATGCCGAAGAAAAATGGATTGTGCAGATGACAAGGATTGTAAATCATGTCAGTGTGTGCTGGAAAGCTCCTCACAGATCCTACATAAGCTACAGAGATACAGCCTGCATCTCCAGAAAGCAGACGTTCCCTGCCACAATTTTAAAAAGAGGCACTTATCAAGCTATGTATTGTTCAGTCACACAAATACTTCTCTTTTTTTCTCAGTTTCCAGAAAGATATTTTGCTCATGCCATATTAGAATGACAATGGCATCTAAGTCAAGGCTAAGCCCACAGCAGAGTGATGAGCATCCTATCTGAATGTGGCGTACATGTATAGACATAGCACAAAGCATCATTTTATCTTTGTACATCCCCTGGATGTTTGCTGTAATCATACAGCAATACTATTTTCAACAGTAAAAAGAAGTAGAAGAAACACTTGTAGATTGGAACATTGCATTTAAAAAAAATAGAATAAGAAAGAAACCCTTTCGTGTATGGAATACATTTTCTACACAGGCACACATGGATGCAGGCACAGACACACACACCAGGCATTGAATAGGGTTTTTGATATTTAATCTGAATGCAGCTGTTTAGATATTTGTTTGGTCTGTCTCTGGATTTTTCATTAAAAATATGTGGTTAACAGCAGCCAACCTGATTTGCATGTGTGTGTGTCTGATTTGTTCACCGCTATGCCTCCTGTGTCCTACATCTTAATCACATCCAGGCACCCGCCCCATTACATTACCAGAAGGGAAGTGATGGACATCCCTTGACTCTCTTCATGACCCCCTGATAATCCTGTTTCACACACAGGCTCCCTGCTGTATGAAACACAAAAGCTGCCACTGTAGTTCTTTACTTCCAGTCGATATTCTGACAGACTTGATCTAGCAAATTAGTATGCTGTGGTAGGGGCACGACAAAAGACCCTTTTGACACACTCTGAATCGATACAAAGGCCAACAGAGAGCCATTTCACCGTAGTTCTGTTATTTTTCCCCTTTTGATGACCCTTCTTCTTCTTCTTTTTTTTAAGCTTGTATGACCTTGTCAGATTTAAAAACATAATGTTAGAAAAGTCATCCTTGCAGAGGGGAAGAAAAATCTCAACATGCAGAAATGCAAGAATACCAATGTAAAATTAAAATACAGCTGGATCAGAGTAGATATTTTCTTGTGTGAATTTGTTTGTTTTTCACACTGCTGAAATCTGTACTTGCTTCAAATGTCAGAGTGTAGAAGTAAACAGACTGTTCTGACCATGAATGCAGTGCTACATCTGAATATTATTATTCTTTCTTTTTAAAAAGGTGGACAGTTTATCTCAGAGTATTAAAAATGTATGTCTTAGCCATATGTCTTGGTATGAAGGATCTTGTAATAGCATCATGTATTTTACAACTCAGAAATTGTAGTCACATTTACTTAATTTTGAAGTGCTTATGATGTGAAATTTAACTAAATTTATGCTGATATTGATCATACTATGCAAAGAAAAGTACTTTTCAGCATGTCCTATATATTAAAAAAATCTATAAAGAGCAACATAATTTGTATGTGAAAGTCTATCTGCAGACATCACACTTGTTAAAAATTATGACTTATTCATAAAGAATCTAGTCTTAACTGACTTGCATCTTCAAACAATATTATTTTGTATATTTCTCTACTTCTGCAAAAATTACTCATTTGTTCAGAGTCACCATAATTTTAATTAGGTTTACACTTTATCTATTTAATTTGGTTTATCTTGACAAAATCTATTAAACAGATTTACATTTTAGTCTTTCATAAACATACACAAACGAGGATGACAACTATTTATATCATAATAGATACTTACATGTAACTATCTCCAGGTATACACAGCCACAACATCTTTGCCTTATCATAATTTTAAAGGTGTAATTTATGTCATGATAAGGGCTAATTCTTGTAATTTATGTGCTTTCATGTTGTTCTTAAAGAATAATCCATCCTCTTGAATGAAAAACAAGCACTCAGATAATCTATACCTTCTTTCTAATACTAACAAACTAAAAAAATACCTACTCGGAGTCACTTTCTAAACCTGATCTTCAAATTTTAAGTTTTCAAGCTAAAAGAAAACTTAAGTCAATAAAAAATGAGACATTCCAAGCTTCAGAAAGCACTTTACTGTAACTCACAAAGAAGCATTTTCCAAAAATACAGGTGCACAAATTACTCCTAGTATTTGCTGTACAGTATGTACATTTGACCTCTGCTGCACTTTGGCATTTTTCAACACATAAACCTTGTTCTCTCAAATAGAACTACTATATAGACACAAGGGATAAAGCACATTGTGTAAGAAATTCAGGCCACTTCAGACAACTCAACTTGAGAACAGAGGTAAAATTACACTGGCTGTTCCAATTCCTCTAGCAGTTTTATGTAGCCCAAGATTAACAGACTCAACCCCCTCCCATAAAACTCCCAAAGCAAAGGATGACATGACTATGAGAAACCAGTGGCCCACAGAAGAACATGTACCATTCACACCAACTCTGATCCACACTGAGAGAACACTATATTCGGAAATATATTCTACTGAGCCAGGGCACTCTATGCTAGGATACACATAACACAAATCTGTATGAAGCAATAATAACCTTTAATTTTATGACAATATCCATATTCACATGATCATTATGAAGTCCATATTTGCAGAGCAATTAGTTGCATTGTAACTCCAAGCCACTAAGACAGAATGCTGTTAATACGTACAGCACTTCTCTCTTCTAGGAAGAAAAGCCTACATTCTATGACAATCCTTTTAAAAGATGTTAAGCTAACAGCTGCAGCATGGCTTCATATCAGGAGCAGCAGTGGATGCATCTTGCCAGTGGGATCCTCTTTTACGTCCGTCGGGTGTGCCTTCTTTTACTGCATTAGAAAACCAACAGAAATAAATATAATACCAGTCAAGTTGGGTGTACCAAAAGTTGCATGGTAAGTATGTGTCTGAAATAAAACACGTCCACTGGTAAAAATGACTAATTACTTTCAAAACCTTGTTTTATAAATGGATCTGGTTTTTTCAACCCAAGAAAAAACTGGTTTTATGGGCAGCCCAACTCAGAAAATTGCAACATGATAGGCGCAAGACTGGAGGTTGCCAGGATCTGGAAGGAGGGAAGGAAGAAAAGCGAAAGGAAGAGGGATTGCCTTAGCATCACTTCTTTCCAGTCACACATGTCGGTTCACACTTCGTTACACAGAGTTAATAAAAGAATGGTTACCACCACTCCCTTTGCTCCCTGCTTAACTTTCTTTCTCCAAATTTGCCTCTAGTGGGATAATTTCTCAGGGGAACTGATGCTATCCTGATTTCCAGTTTTACAATTCCAAAGTCTTCCTTTAGCCATCTTTGTTTCTCACAGTGTTACTGGTGTCACTCTGCACTGCTAATGTGCTAATACAACTTTACAGCTGTCCGGACACTGCCCAACAGCTGCCCTGTGCTTCTACATCCTCACGGACTCATCCTCCCACAGAACCCTACAGGCTAGACCTTTTCTTTTTTAGCTTTGTGCCACAAAAAAAACCCTGACAAAACCAACCAAAGAAACAAAAATTCAGATCTGTGTTAGAGAAATTCTGCCACTCCAAACCCTGCCTCCTCCTTCAGATAGAACAATGTAATGTTTTCTGCCTATAAGGTGGGACCACGCACCTATGATCCAGAGGACTAAACCAAAATTCCCTGCGACTTCCACTCAGTTCTTTCCTTCTGAGATGCAGAGAGGTGAGCTCTTCCTCAGCAAAATCAGGTGGGCTGTGCACAGAGGGAACAGCAGTCTTGCATTTTCTGGCAAGCTTTTAGGAGAAAAAGAATGCAATAATGCAATAGGACGACATCAGGCTTTGGAGGCAGAGGGAACATTTTCATAGAAGGTTTTTCTCATAGATTTTGACTATCAATAAATCTAATTGTTTTAAAGGTTATGTTAACAGTTTCTCTCTGTACTAAATAATATCTAGGTGGTGTGTGCCGATTTATTGATGTGTACTCCTTTTTTCAAAAATGCCTGAAATTCTTCATAGATGCATAAAACATAATGGCTAGATCTGCAGAGTAAGGGAGGATACAGAAATACCAGTAACTTAAATATGGCAGTAACCCTTTACTGGAACTGACACCAGCTGACATGGAATAGCTAGCCTCTGCAATGTTCAATCCTCCTATTCACCAGCATAGGAAGGTAACATCCTGACTGTCTTCTGGGAAAGCTATGTGGCCATTGCTTCTGTGTCAGGGAATTGTTAGGAGACACTTGGTTGCCATGGGCCAGAAGTATAGGACGGGCTGTTGTAACACATTGCTAGCATGGGTACTGTTGAGTTCTTGTGCCTATGAATATACCTAGGCATTGCTTAATGGTGTAGATATCATATGCTGCTCCCGTAACTCAGCTGATCCTCATCTTTTCCACTTCAAATTATACTTCCCAGATGTCTCTCAGTGTCTATGCTTCCATGTTTCAGAATAAAAAGGAGGAAATCTGCCTAGTTAAAAATTCGTTCTGAGGTCTCCCTGTGATTTAACACATCTCAGTAGCTCCACTCACTTCAGGACAGTCAGTTGTGATTTGTGTTCACCTGAAATCAGAATCAGCCTGCTATGCATTGACTAATACCTACTGCACAAACATCAATTCTTAAGTTCCGCAAAGCAAACAGTAGATTCTATTTTGGAGTTTGTCTTCTCTTAGATTAGTCACAGACCTCAGAGAGAGCTTCATCAAAATAAAGACAGAAGAATTCAACCCAGGAAAAGTGAAACCTTTTATTTCATATAGGGGGAAAAGGCAATGCGGTGTGGTACTCACCCATATATGTATTTTCAAATTAGTGTTATTTATCTGTGCTTACTCTTTGCCTCATGTAGTATACTATTACTACGACAGTCTATCTGTGTGTTTACACTGCACTCATATCTACCTCTCCCAAGCACATCATAGTTTACCTTTAGCATGCTGCCTGTAAAAGAGGAAGAGAAATCATTCTGCCTTAAATCTTTCACTTCTTGCAAGACGCTTTTCCACAGCTTCAGTAAATGAATCATGATGTTTATTTTATTCTCATCCAAGAATCTCAAGAAACTGACACACTGTGTAGTCAGCTAAATGTCAGCCTGTATTAATAAGAACATGTAAACATAATCCAATATTTAAAAAACAAACACTCAAGATATGGTGTCTTCCTGTACTTCTAGAATCAGGTCTTCAGCTGGTATGAATCCACGTGGTGGAAACGCCAAACTGTGTTACATAATGTGCGTGCCTATGAGGATGGCATATTTCAGTTTCTTAATTGGCATTGGACCCAGCTTGCTTCACTAGAGCATGCAGGTGAAAGCCACAGGCTGGCTGGATGAAAGCAGGAAGAAGTATGATCAGGGACTTTTAAAAAAGATAAAGTCTTTAGTCCCTTCTGCCTATCACTGGGTATGAGATTTAGGTAGGGTGAAAGGATGAAATGGAATGACATACAGTAAGGAAAGGGAAGGCACTAGTGAAGTTTTTTTCACAGTATTCCTAAAGATTCTTGGCTGTTTTTTCACAGCTCAAGCTCCAGTTACCTCCTTGCCATTACCTAACTGTAGCAAACCAGTTTACATACTAGTAGCTTGTAAGATTGTGTTTCTGACATTATTGCTATACCTTAAAATAAAATTAGAAAAACTCTCCTTGTCCATTCTAGAAAAACTGTTGAATTCTACTGAGAAATGTCAGGTGTCTACATACAGTTTTTCTTCCTAAATTGAATAAAAAACTTGCCACTGTGCTGGCTGAATTTGTGCTGACCTGTATTGCCTTTGTGCCAAGCTGCAGACCAGCAGGAAGCCAGGGACAATGCCAGTGGTCCACCTCCTACCACTGGTCACAATGATGTCAAAATGTCTGAGGGGGACATTGAGGAAAAAACTTTGTGTGAACAAGGCTGTGGAAGAATATTGCAAAACCAAAAATAAATACAAAGAAATAGGGAATTTTCAGGTAAAATTCTTTGTCTGCATTTGCCTGGTCAAACTAAACACCTTTTTAAAGGATGATTTTGTTAATCTCTTAACATCCTTCTCCCTTCACTGGTGAAGCACTGGGACAGGTTGCCCAGAGAAGCTGTGGATGTCCCATCCCTGGAAGTGTTCAAGGCCAGGCTGGATGAGGCTTTGAGCAACCTGGTCTAGTGGAAGGTGTCCCTGCCCATGGCAGGGGGGTTGGAACCAGGTGATCTTTAAGGTCTCTTCCGAGCCAAACTATTTCATGATTCTCTGATTTCCTGATTCACAGTATCTTCCTCTCAATTGCTGGTAAACCCTGTCTGCACTCTCCTCTTCCTCCAACAAAATGGAAACAAATATGCAACAGGCTTCATATTTTTTATATTTTCAAGAGTCCTAAGAGAGACAGAAATCAAATATTTCTTTTCATATGATCAAAAACAGAAGGAGAAAATAAATAAAGAAATAAATAGTCTCAAGACTTGTTTCAGTGAAAATAAACAAATCAACATCCCTTGCAGGTCACCTTTAAAACTTCAGGCTGTCTTTTATACTGGATTGTACTTATATCCACTTACTAATCTCCTCACATATTACAGATTTCACAAGTGACTTGTGATGCTGAATTGCTATAGCTGTTTGTACTGTTCCCATGTTATTCATTGTTTGTCCGTTTGCTTTACCCAAATTGGAGAGAATGCACTTTTAAAGTAGCTGTCAAAGTGTGGTTCATCTGGCAAGTCAGTAATTACTTTTCATAAAGTAGTATGCCAGAACACACAGAATTCATAAAAATTGTAGAAGGTACTGGGACATACGAACACAGATTCCTACCTACCACTTTTCACAGTTCAAATAATCGTAAAATCCCCTTTAAAGTATAGAACCAAATGCATAAATTCACCCATTAAGTGCAAAAGGTAAAATACAGTTTTCAGAATATATACTGTAAAAAAAGGGCTTTCAAGAAAATATTCGAGAAAAAACCCTACACTTTTAAGAATATTTTGAAGCATATAATTTTAAAATAATTTCCTCAACCTTGTTTTCCTTTAGGTTTATACATCCTTCTGTATTAGAAGCATAACAGCTCATTGCTGTTATTGAGGCAATTATTGGATTAATTTGGACAGAGATGTCATCAAGAGAACAGAGAATTAATAGCTGTAGTCCTTGTCTTTTAGCCAAAGCATTCACAGTTTCCATTTGTAACAGCTTCTTAGTTCTATAGTTCAACCACAGACTACAAAGCACTAGAGCATGTATTACTAGGGAGCTATGCAGCCTTGCTTTAAAAGGACATAACAAATATATGAGTGTTTTTTTCAAATCTGTACCTTTAAATGCAACCTTGAGATGGAAGAGGTAACCCATTCAGATAATTGGTTTTAGAATTAAATAGAAAATAAAATATATATGTTTAGTCTCAAGCAAAAATGAAGAGTTTCATTGTATCTTGCCCCAATAAACAAACAAATTGCATTTTACCTCACTGGACTGTCAATGGTAAAGTGGACCTGCTCAGTTACAAGCTTGTTGTGACACGTAATATGCATCACAGGGGGAAGTGTTAATGGGTATTTAAGGGGACATGACAACCCCATTAGCTTCCCTGATAAATCTGCCCTGGAGTAAATACAATCTTCACCATGGAGATTTCACTGTTGGGCAGAACAGCAAAAAAGAAGGGAAAGATGAAGTTGTGGACAGGGCCAGTATTAGTCAAGGTTATGCTAAATCAGACATTCTGTTTGTAAAGATTTGGGAAGCCCACTGGAAATTAACAGCTTTTAATTGCTTTCATTACTATTAAAACTGATCAGACTATGACTTCTATTACTTGTGTATGATTTTCCTCTTTGAAATTTCGTAATTCAGAACCCTTGGGATACTGAATATTCTTAAGCATGCAGCAGTGAAAGCCTGCAGTGAAACTCTGCAGAATATAATCAACGGGCAGGTACTTTCCAGAAACAGTAATTTTTTTTCATTCATCTCCACTATGTTAAATCTCTTTAAACATAGTTGCACTTGTTTGTATAATTATACAGCTTTTATTTCCCAGAAGAGGCTCTTTAGTGCCTATGGGCAGTGTGTCTGTTCATGTATCTACATGGATGCTTCTGATCTTTAAATCTCTGACTATCACTTGCTCATATTTCTTCTTTTCTTCTTCCTCTCTGTCCTTGAGCAATCAGGTCAATAGCTACAGCCAAACATGGCAGCTGTTAGAGCAAGATGTCAAACGTTGAAATATATATTCTTCCTGCAGTGGCATCATGGCCTGTGGCTAGTCCTTTGTATGGATTCGCTGCCAGCAACGTGGCTGTGTTCAGTGCTCACTGCTTGCGGGTGCAGAACTGCCTGTAGGGTTATATCAAAGTCATACTGTTATGTTGCTGACTATGTTGCTTTCACTCCTTAGACGGCATAATTTTCTGGCACTGATTTAGCTGCATGATATTTTCTCACATCCATTTTTATACTATGTGCCAGTCCATCTCACAATCCCCATCAACGTATCTTTTTGAATTATTCTTGCATTATTCCATTCCTACTTTAGAGAAAATGTTGTTAAACTAAGAATGATACAAATAAAACTTTGAGGACAAAGAAGCTCACTTTTAAGGGCTCATGTTTCAAAAATTAATATGTGTACTTCTGATTTTTAGCCATTGTCTTCACACAGACCCCCATTTATTTTGTTCAAATATTTTCTACTTTGATGTATAATTAAGCAGCCAATCTTGCTTGCTTGAGTCATGCAAAAGTGATATTGCCATCTAGATTGCTGAATAAAGGTGCACAAAGTCTAACTCTCATTTTTTAAGCTCCACAGGAGCCTATAAATAATTGACAATAATATTCACAGAAATAGCTGGAATTGAGGATTTAAGTAAAATCCACTTAGATTTGCACAGAACATTAAAAAAAATCATATTATTTTCCCTCAGAATATTTCAGAAAGAATGTAAATACTAAGAAGGCCAGAGTTTGTCAGAATTCTGTTCTGAAACGATTTGCTTTGGAAATGTCTTTATGCCTGGGATACATTTGCTGCCTGTAGACTTCATCAAGGAGTTTGGTCAAATTTAGAAAATCAGTCATATGGCACAGGTAACACTCCAAAAAAGGGAAAAAAGAAGGAAATAGTTTAGTCTGCACCAAGATTTTCTTCATTGTTTCTATGCTTATGAGACATGCATGAACACAGATAGGTAAGTCTTACGAGTAAGTCTTACAATCAATTTTCACAGGTTTAGATTGTGCTTATGTGCTGATGCCAGATGTGCTTTGTCTGTAACAAGACAAAGGTTTTGGTGGATAAAAGTGGCATAAATTTCTTCCCTTAAAAAAAACCAACGGTTTAAAATTCTATTTTTAAGAACTATAAACAGTAGGAAATCCAACTAATCCAATAGACTACACAGAGACAGACATGATATGTAGATGAGGGTCCTGGATTGGATAAGAAAAACATGTCCCTACTGGTACCTGTCCTGAAGATTCTCTTCAGAAAAATGTATCTTCATGGCAATTAACACTTCTTAAAGGAACGCAGAAGAGAAACCATGGTGTGAAAGATTAAGCATAATGTGAGTTACATTTTCGCTTTGGTTAAGGTAATTCAGTAGGGTCTCTCTTTTCTCTTTTTAAAACAATGTTCTTTGAAAACACTGCTTGCCTGCCAAGTTGTTCTCAGTACTATGGCTGTTGTTGGTAATAACAGGAACATTTGTTACAACGTAGGAACTGGATTTGTGAATACAGATTAGAAATCCAAAACCTGGCTTACAACAGATAGAATTTCTGTAGGCAAACTCTTTCTTCAAGATAAGATTTGAAATTATAGCTCTGAAAATGAAATATCCCTGAAGAGACTTGATCACTCCTTGGTCTGTTGGGAAAGTTATTTTCAAAAACTAAACAGGGAAAGTACTGCTGACAACTCTCTTCCTTCCCACAGAGCATGTATCTGTCTTCTGGGTACATTGGGCAGATGAAGAGCTTCTGCCCTGGGTTTTCGTGCCTCCTGCTACATCCATATCTCTTAAAGGCCCCAAAGTACAACAGTCAATGAGATATTCAATTTATTATTTTAAATTTAAAAATATTCATTTGTGTGCATAGACATATTACTAGCAAATATCACAAGAAGAAAGATACATCAGTAAAAAGAAATACTCTCAATGTTACTTCCATTTTGGTCAAATTCATGCCTGAGTAGGCAGAACAGCATTTTTATCTATGTCAATAATTAGGGCTAATATAGACCTTTGATAGAGAGAGTTGCATTACATTCTGGCACACTCCAATAAATTCATTGTATGAAATACAACATGAACTCCACAATGTATATGAACTCTGCAATGTATCACAAAATTAATACTTGCTATTTTATTCATTATTCATACATATATTTGCTTCTGTTTGGACTATGAGAATTCTCTCTATGGGCCATTTCACTCAGTCAAAATTTGGCCCTTTGTTCATTTGTTCTTTCAGTGGTCTGTGTTTGTGTACCCTTTTGTTGAGTTTGCTTCATGGATCCCATTAATAGGGGCAACAGAGGAAAAAAATGTCCAACAAACAAATTTGTCAATAACATATTCATTTAACATGTATATGAATTTTAAAGCCACTGAAATCAACTAATTTACAAAATGAAATGCAAAATGAGGCAGTGAACTATTTTATTCTCTTCTAGAAGTAAGAATAGCATGAGCATTTTTATATTTCATCTCAAAATGCTACCATAGGGATCTGACCTAGATTTAAACTCTTATCTCCAGAGATGAAAGATCTCCACATTAATCTACTGATGCTCGAACATGTGGCTTTATGTATATCAAGAGGGGGGCATCTCATGAAGTTGAACTTCAGTTGCTTATCTTTTGTTCTTCACTACAGCAGGGCAATGACATGATCCCTTTCCTTTCTCCTTCCCTCCCCCAGAAGAGGAAAAGAAAAGAAAGAAGCTTTAATCCTCTCTGGTACAAATTTCCCTAATATTCAATAATCACTCCCTGTCTCCTTCCCTGTGGGAGACGTCTGGTAGCATCTGTGCCAGCATATGTTAGACATCTCTGAGTGGGTCACTACCTCATTTTGTCACCGACTCCTCTATCACCTAGAGAGACAGCAACATCCCTCCACAACACAGTGCTCTGCAAGACACAGCACTGTCATGTCTCTCTCAATAAACTTGGTTCAGTACACTTTAACCCACTCTCTGTACACTTTAACCCACTAACTGTGGTTAACCCACTCTTAACTGAATCCTTTCACAGCAGGGTTAGTATGAGTGAAAGACACATTATCATGTATTTTGCCTTAAAACAAGCACGTCCTCAGACGTTAATTTCAGAGCTGTACCTGAGAATAAAGGAATAAAAAGTAGGTCCTTACAGGTCACTTAATACGCTTTGTAAAATACACATGTAATTTGCAAATAGGTGAAATTTCAAATCTCACTTGTGATTCATTTCTCTGGCAATAGTTTTTATTAATGGCTGTGATAAAGTCTGTTTTTTCTTTCCTTAATTCAACAAAATTAGACTTAAACATCTGGCTGCATTAGCTCTCGGAATTTATTTGGGACTTGCTTTTCTTTTTCACTTTGTGGTGCAATGATGTATTGAAGGACTGTTTTCATCAGAGGTGCCACATCTGAAGTGTGCACCCAGGTTTTTCTGAGCTAATGACTCTTACATCTGCTCTTTATTTCAGGGCTTCCTCTAGTATTTCTGTAATCATGACTGATCCTCAGAAAGTTTCAAAGATAGTTTTCCAGAAAAGAATAAAAATAATACACAAACCCAATTATTTAAAGCCTCAAAGTAGTCAACCTGTTATTAGGACTGATGTCTCATTATTTCCAATATTTAATGGGGGCAGGATAGGAAAACCTAAAATATGGTACCTGATTTTTTTTTTCCCACCACCACTGCTTGCCCTTTCAAAAGACTAAAAACTGCAAAATTATGAATCTGTTAAAATTTCACTACAGCCAGTTTCATTTTGTGTGCACTTAAAGCACAGTTAGGAAGAACATATGTACCATCAATTTAATAAGAACAAAATTAAATATCTGCTAAAACACTATCCTCCAGGTTTAGATCCTGACTCAGAGTGAATTGAAATAAATAGGTGTACCTGGGTCCTCCCTTTTTAAGGTAGCCCTAGGCAGATGTAAAATTTAACCTTTTTTTTTTTCACACTGGTCAGAAAAAATGTCAAATAACTGAACATGGAATTCAACAGTCAGTTCAGATTTATCACACTTAATATTGAAAATACTTTCTCTAGGCTGGCTGACCTAGAACTATAATGTTATCTAAAATGGGTGTTTCTAGGCTTTGAAAGATTATTTCCTAATTAGAAAAATGAAACCAAATACACCTCCTCCCGTCCCTCTGAAACCGTACCATATGCTGCTAAAGCTCCATTCACTTCATACATCATCAGTGCTTCTCCACCAGAGCTAGCTCTTCACTGCCATTTGAACAAACTATCTGGCAGATAAAGAAATGTTGATCTAAAGGACCCAGTTCTCTTCTACATGATGATGCAGTATAAAATCCCTACCAAATTTTTTTATGTATTAAAAACTCCCCTGACACACTTACAGACATGATAATGGTAAAAAAATTTTTCAAGCACAATGTATTCACCCTATTAGGTGTATACCTAATTGAATCATTACTATAGTAAGGAGCATTGTAATACTTTCTTCCCTTCTGAAATATCTGGATTACTAAATCTGTATTAGGAATCTAGAAATGTCAATTTCATGAACTATTTTTGAACAGAATTATTCCAAGAAGATGACAAAAAGTGGAACGGAAATCTTGTGCTCGGATACTATAGTATAAGTCCACACTTCTAGCAGGATAATTAAGAACAGAGTATGGCCCAAAGTGTTTTAAATACATAATCCTTTTTAGGATTCAGACATTGAGGAACAGCTGAGCTCATGTGTGCCAGACTACTGCTGAGTTTAGAAACCTGTAACAATAGGGGTTAATACTGGAAAACCTGATAGACCAGTAAGTATAGTAGCATGAACTGCGCTGCTGTAATTGCAGTTTTCTTTCTTTCCTGTTAGATAGAAATGAATCAATATCAAAGGAGAAGCAGAATAAGAAATTTCCAATAATTTGTACTGCTCTTTGACAAGGATATGACTTCTTTGACTCTTAAGTCAATTGTACAATTCAAAATTATTCCTGGACTATTTTTTAAAGTGTGCATTAAAATTTGTCTCAGAAGGTATTGTCAAGCAAAAGATATTCCATTGTGTTTTTACGAACATGTTTGAATAATCATGCAGAATTTCTTTTTGCTACTGAGTACCTTAATAAAGAATCAATATTGCAGCGGGCCTCAGAGGAGTGAATCTCCACACAATCTTTTGTTTGGTTCAGCTAACACTGAGAATATCATGTAAAGATGTGCACAAGCATTTCAGCTGGTTTGTCCTCTTACTGATTAGACCTAGGGAGATATTTGATTACAGAATAGATGGGTAACATGCTTTGCCATCTCTTCTCAATTTAATTTGCAATTTTGCTACAGTATAAGATGTGACTGACAAGTTATTAGAGCTTTGCATTTGGAGGATAACGTATGAGGTGAAATAAAATAAAAAATTAGAGAAGAAGAATGAAATGCCAGAGAATAATACCCTCTTATCTTCACAATTGTAGAGTACTGTAGTGGCAATCATATCTGATGAGAAGAGGTTTTGAGTGAAGACATGTCCTGATGGTTATCATAAATAGGTTGGAATTGCTGTTTATCTACAAGATCTTGTTTATGTCTGTGCTCTGCACTTGCATAAGTCCATACAAACTCTTCAATGGGAGTACTTGAGGATAAATTATTGAAAATTAATTTACACAGTTTTAGCCTCGTCTGCTCTACCTTGCAAGCCCTAAGTCCACACATATTGGAGTTTACAGTCTTATGAGTCCAAGAGGTGTATGCCCTAAAGGACTAATCAGGGTGTAGATGGTGAGATGTCAGAATGTGAAATAAAATAGAGTTTTCATCCTATTACTCTTTAAACCATTCTTCTTTTCCCCAAGATTAAACATACAGGAGAATGTAGGTTGCAACAGGGAAAATGTAGAGACAGGATATAGCAAGAAGCTCATTTCTCTGACTCCATGGGACATCTATGTGGAACATAGTGAGCTAGGGAAAACACTGATCTAACTGAATACTGATTCCACCCAAGAATGCAGGTTGAATGCAGGTTGAATTAAACAATCCAAATAATTTGGTTATGAACAATACTTCCTCAACATGGAAATGGATAACCTGGTAGAACTTTTCTATTGAATTGCAGAATTCTGCAAAAGAACATGTGAATTCAGATAAGCTCTGAGTTCACCTAAAAATTTATTCAGACTCTTTTTTTGAATTTCCCATTAGCAGCAGATCCTGTAATTTACCAAATTTACCTAATAGAGAGTTTTCTTCTTCCTCTTCTTTAGAAAAATAAGTATACTAAGCAATTCATTTTTGTCAAATCTTTCAGTGGTCTCTTAAATAAAGGTTTCTGTATATGAAGAAGAAAATATTATTACTGATCTCCATGTTAATTTTCTGTGAACAATAGTGGTATTCTTCTTGATGGCCATAAGTATATTTTCACATATTTCAGGACCTGTTTCTATCTGGCCCTTGCAAACTATAACCTCTTCAATTTAAGAATAAATTAGCTCATAAAAATTTATTGTTCAGTTTAGATGGCAAAGAAGAGGATTGCTGTTATGAGTGCTTCCTTTCAGGATACTGTGGTTGTAGATTTCTACACAATGTCTATGTAATGTACTCTGTTTTCAAGATGCTTCTTTAAAAGCATATTGTGCACTAAGTAATTACAAATAGCAGAGAAGTAGAAAATTGAGAGCATTCTTGTTCCTTGCAGGTTTTTTATGAAATACTCCACTAACTGCAGAAATATATTAAGAGTACGTTAAGTACTCATTATATCTGCAAACAAATGAGATTTTTCTTTTAAACCCTGAAGAAGATTTTCTTTGAAAGTTTCCATACTTTTAACATCTACCACAGAACATTACAGTTTAGAACTGAATTTCCCATCCACCTCCCACCCATCAGAAGAATTTTGTCTCTTGTGATTTGAACTTATTAAGAGGCAGGAGTGATCATTGTGTGATGACATTACAGTAACCACAACCATTACAAAACATCACTTTAGAACTGGGGGTTGGGAGGGAAATATTACACTCAAAAGAAAAGTGGGATTTGTTAATTTAGTGCATAATTCTAAAAAATAGGTTGATACTTAAACTAAAATATAATTTCTTATACCACATTAATAATAATATTGGACCAATGCATGATATGATATTTTTATCATCATAAGGAGTATGTAATTCAAATGATCCTTATGGTACAGTGTAGAATAAGTAAACAAAACAAAACAACAAAAAACCCACACAAAACCAAAAACACCACATGAATTTGTGTTTTCTTTAACTCTGTAGAAGTAGTACTCTTGCTATACTGGTCTGTGGTAATCACATTACATAAGACAAAGATCCTTCTCAGTATTACAGATACTCTTAAGATGCAATGACCTTCCTTTCAGAACACTTCAAAGGAGCTGGGACCAAGCAAGAACAAAAATTTCAATGCACACATTCTGATGTGCTGGAATAACGAGTTATTTTATTCTGATTTCTTTTATTTACATAAAAGAGAATAAAACACCACAACCACAGGTTGCACTGGTGAGACTATCCCTGGAATGAAGAACATAGCACTGGATTTATGGGTAGGTTTCTTAGTATATTATTTATAACACTTATTTGCACAAAAAAAATACCCCTTCTAGACTTGGGTTCTGTGTACAGGATGCCCTTGCCCACCAAGTATTGGGTTACTCAATAATTAGAGAGGAAAATGAAAATGTAAAGAGAATATAAGGATAAGAGTATTTAAACACATGGTAGCAAATGTTACCACAGGGAGCTGTTTTCCCACTGAAATCAGTAGGAAGGCTCACCTGAATTCAGAGAGAATTAGATTGTGTCTTAAATGTACATTGCCATGAGCCAAATGGTTGGTTGATGAGGGGTGGAGACAGTTAAACGTGGCTGGGTAGAAGTGGCTGTTGAAGGTGATTGCTACCACTTGCCATCTCCTGCTTTCCCAGGAATTTCACTGATCGATCATCCTTGCACACTCCATATCTCACACCCCACCATCTACTCCTGCTCACATGCTTACGTTCTGTCTTAAACCCAATATCAGCTCAGCTCCCATGTTCACCCCATCCAAGGGCTGGGTATCACTAATTTGGGAGTAGTCTACAAAGAGAGAGTTGGTGAGAAGATCCCTATACCACATCTCTACAGTCTCCTTTAAAGCACCGCAATGTTGGCAAATGCAGAACCCTGCTGTTTTCAAGGCAGGATTCAGCAGAGCTTTACACCACCTGCCTGCTCCCTGCTATGAGTTGTACTCTGTCCATGGTGACCACACTGTACTGCAAGGCTCCATCTCATAAAGGTCCATAAATCACCATAAAGTCAAGTGATTCAGGTTAATAATAATTAAAAAGATATGTCTATGTGTAGAAGAGGGTTCACAGCTTTTTAGAGTATGGTTTGAGGTCTGGCTTGACTTTAAGACTGTTTGAAAGCTTATTGAGTGAAATCTGAGTGCAAGATCCCCAACACTAGGATATAGTAATTTTTGATTACCTGTAAATTCTAACTGTGAAACAATAAGGCTTTCAGCTTAACAAATACTGAAAATTTACACTCAACTCACCAGCTTGAAAATGCGCCATATTTTTCTCATTAAGGCCATGCTGTTTGTCAGAGGAGATTTTCCATTTCTACTGCCACTTTTAAAACTGCACTGCAATGTTATACCATGCCTAAGATGACTGATCTGAGAACTAAGTAAGAGCAGACTTTGTTACAAAAATTTATTTCCAATAAATACATTGATTTACCCTAGAAATTTCAAAATAAGATAAAGGTGTGACTCAGTCAAATAACTCAGTGACTCAGAAGTCAAATAACTCAGGGAAGTGGCATAGCATATTTCACATCATGTCAGTGAATTCAGAGATTATAGATACTGTTTGCCAACCCAGTTTGTGCCATTGCATTCTTATGTTCCCTGTACTGAATAAATTGTGCCAGAGTTCTCAGCTATGTATATATGTATATACACAAACATGTACAGCATGACGAGCAAGTCGAGGGAAGTAGTTCTCCCCCTTGGCTCTCATGAGACCCTACTTGTGGTTCTGCGTCCAGATCTGGGACCCCCAACATAAGGATATCGACTGGTTGGAGCAAGTCCAGAGGAGGCCATGAAGATACTCAGAGGGCTGGAGCTCCTCTGCTATGGGGACAGGCTGGGAGAGG
>NW_010248106.1:19054-25694 GCF_000690775.1 Eurypyga helias | reverse complement strand
TGAGGCTTTGAGCAACCTGGTCTAGTGGAAGGTGTCCCTGCCCATGGCAGGGGGGCTTGGAACTAGATGATCCTTAAGGTCCTTTCTAACCCAAACCATTCTATAATTCTATGTCACTATGTGCTTGTAAATGCATAAATACATGTATATGTACAGCTTTGGGTGTTCCATGCTTTGTCTTCTGCATTTTCACATCTGTGCTCATATATTTTCACCTAAGCAGCTTTAATTTCTCCACCCAGAACCAAAACGAAGAGGTTTCTCAGGAATTGCAGTCTTCCCCAAAATCAGAAGGGTCAAAAGATGGTTTTGGTTCTTTGTTTACAGGAAATTATGGGAATTTTATTATCTTATGTAGTTCCTACTCAGGTATGTGCAGAGCTTCCATGCAAAGTGAAAAGTAATATGCAACACAACCCATGCTGACTCGTAATATACATCCTGTAATGGTACATCTTAAACCAGTATCAAAGTGTGGTTAACAGGAACAAGAACACTGAGAAATGCTCAACAAAAACTGTCATTGCTGCCTATACAATGTTTCTTAGAATAAGCTGTGTGTGGTTTTTTTTAATGTGAAACACAACAAAACAATACAAAACAAAACAAAAAAGACTAATTGTGCAAGCTCACCACACAAGATCTTCCTGACAAGATGATTCAGTATGACACAGTTTCACTTTAGTGGTATTGACAAAACAGTGCGTTCATCAATAAATATGTCATCTCCTGTGCTCTGTGATTCTGCTTTCCCTGTAAACATTCAGTCCCTTGGCTGAACATACCTACTGAGGTATGAATATGTAGAACATATTAATGTTCTACATTCAGAAGGTATTCGTCAATCATGGGTTGATAAAATTGCTTAGAAATGCATGATCTCTTAAAAATAATACTGAAGTGAAGCTTTAAAGTTATATTAACTGTCATCAAGTCATACATATTAAAATTATATTGCTATTACTTATTTAATTTCTGTAGTTATCATTAATGCCACAAAATGCCTTGTCCATATAGAGGAGAAGCCAGTTCTTCTACCATGTCTTCTCAGACTGAGAAAAAAGTTATTGCAGACAAGGTAGAAGGGTAACATATGTGTTAAAATAATAATGGATTCAGAGTGTTCTTCTTCCATTGCATGCAGGTTCTGCAGCAGGACATATAGTTTCCATTATCCATCAAATTTCTTCATCATCAGAAGTAGGTTTGGAGGAAGATGCTGAGTAATGAGAGGCCTGCAGTCTGACGGAGGCTTGTCGAAGGCACTGTTATTATAGGAGGCACATGAAATACGGACCTGGCATCTCTGATAAAACAAAGGCACAGACTGAAGTTCAAACTGGACCCTATATTTCATATGTAAAATTCAGACAATTCTTGTTCTTGGTTGGGTCTTGTTAATGCCAGAATGAAGGCTTGGGGAACTTGGTAACTTCAATTTTGATAGTAATGTAACTCACACTGAAAGCCAGAGTTGACATTTTACTCATTTCTACATAATTAACTTGTATTCATGTATTGGAAAACATGCATTTAGAGAAGTTTACACAGACTATATCAATTTTCTCAAGCATGTCTGACACTTAAGTAGACCATTTTCATTAATGTTAGGCATTCACAAGTATCACTTCCTCATATAAAAATAAACTGACTTTGATAAGTAGCTCAGACATGGCTTAGTTTCTGAAAAACACAAATAAATTATAATTTTGGGGGAGGATATTATCATTATAGATATCTAATATCTTGGATTTTCTCCCTGAGTTATATGCATGTATATGCAAACTCGTAAGAGAGAAGGAGGAGGAAAGAGAGAAGGGACGAGAGGGACAGACAGAGAGAAAACATTTTTTCTTGTCTTGGTCAACATGTAGAAACTTGCCATTCCACAGTACTAAGTCAGCCTAAGTTTGACCTTGTCTTTAATGCTAAAATTTGTCCCATCATTTTTCATAGCAAAGGATCTGATTGACTAATGCACTTCTCTGCCAAGTCTCTAGGACAACACTTACATTTCCTCTGAGAGTATTTGTAATGGTGATGGAAGATGACACTGAGGCTTTATAGATGAATTTGAACTTCCTGGAATGGGTGAATAAGAGCCGATCAGAGACATCCCATAAAATAATGTTGCCCAAGTCACAAAGAATGGGTGACAAATTGATTTTACCTTGCAGGGAAGTTTTATTTTTTATATGACTGATTTGAAGTCTGAGTAACTAGTGCTCAAAATCAAGGGTTCCCTGTAAAAAAAAAAAAAATAGAAAGCCAAATTATGAAAATGGAAGATTGTAATTGTCTGCTAATAATTCGCAAGTTAAAAATGTAACTCGTGATTTAAGGTAAGGTTAGTCATATTGTGATATATGTTCCAACTGGAGACAATTAAAAAAACCCCAAAACCTACAATACCATTACCTTTTGGAATGATTTTTCTATATGCTAAGACTCCTTTCCCTTAGAAAATATCACAGTCTTAAAATTTGTATTGTCAGGAGAGAATAAAAGAGACTTAGAACAAAAGCAGTCCAGGCTTTTATCTCTGTAGTATGTTACTAACAAGATGATGGTGAAGAAGAAGGCTAGGAATTCAGCTGTGAGTCAACTTAGACATTTTCACAGGGAGATTAAAAGTAGTAAAGAGCATCTTCTCCCTGAGCTGCTAACATCTGTACATATTTGTAACTCACAGCAGAAAACCAGCTGCCACAAAGCTACATCTCCTCACACTTTCACCCTGCAAAATGTTGGAAAGTAGGCAAAGGTATCGTGAAGCCCAAATGGAGCTGCAGGAAGCTGACGATCAGCACTTCCTTTCCTTTCTGACCACAGAAAAGATAAAGGTGTTGTTGGGGTTGTGGCAACCAGGTACTGCTGGGATAACCATTTCTGTTTGCCGACCAGCACGTTGGTTGCTCAGTTCTGCCTCTGGCAGCCTGTCTGGGGAGTAAAGGAAAGCTGCATGAGCTGTACAAAACATGCTGGAGAAGCTGTGTACAGCCTTGGTGGCTCACCCATTTCACACTCTTGCTGCTAGCAATAGTTAGTTTATAGTTAATTTAGAAATACTGGAATAAATTACAGTGTCCAATGATACCAAGAGAGAAGTTGCACTTGCTCCAGCATAGACCATGAGATGAGAGACCGCCAGAAGCTGGCTCAGGGGACAGCAGCGAACATCAGGCTGTCTGCATGTGTCCATGAAATCTGGTCTGAGGACACTCCAGGCTCCTGAGTGGGATGGGAGCAGGTGTGTAGCAGGAGAGGTGGGAGGGGTGTACTCCACGTGGCATTTCTCCCCCTACACATTTGTGCAATTTCAGCAAGGAAAGAGGTGCTGACCACCTGTTATTGGAAATACAGTCAGTTGTTTCAGAGCAAGTCACAATTTTGGAAACTACAATTCTAGATTTTCCTCAAGTTTCTATTTCTTCCTTTGTGGCAAAATGGTTAGTTTTGAGTAGTCACAATGATTCTTTTAGAATAGCTTCAGCAGCAACTGCTTTTTGAAAGGGGATGTGAAAATGTAAGCCTGGTACAGTTTTGGCAGCAAAATTACCAGGAACTACATAAAATAAGTGTAGCAATATCAATAAAAAGCAACAGCAAAATTTGTGCCTAGGGTAGAAGCAGAGGTCTGAGGCTGGAGCTGAGGAGGGAGAATTTTGTGTGCCAATATCTTCCAGGATCGGGCCCGAACTTAGCCTACAGCAAATCTTGTCGTAAAACTGACTTTGTAACAGGCTTTTGTTACTCTGCCATTTCCAGCAATTGCCTTAGGGTAATTTGAACATTTCAGCTCCTGGAAATATAGCTAACATGATATAATATATATTTATTAGCAGACAAACACTGTAAAGTGTTGATATTTCCACCTTTCAAGACAATTGTTAAAAGTGAAATAACAAAGCAGTCTTGTCTTAGGTGTGACAGTTTCAGCTCCTGGCTGAAAGCTATGTTCATTTCATATTTGTGTAATACACTGGAAGAAATTAGGTTGCAATAAAGTCCATTTTTGTCACTGCATGCAGCAATGAATATCACACCCAGCAGGGTACAGTGGCACCTGGCTGTCCAGACCCAGTGTAGCACAAAGCCATCTGGGGGTAATTACAACAAGGTATTCTTTAAAGACCAGATGGGACCAAGGAACAGAAGCCCCTACCCCTCCCAGTCATTTACAACATAATTCCTTTCAATGATATACTTAATCCTCCCACCAGCTACGCTTTTCAGCTTGCTGTTGTCACTGTTCCTTTATGTTAATTCAGTTGAGAGACACAGAAAGAGAGAGAGAGCGGAGAGCGAGCCACCGGTGCCTCAAGGGACTAAAAGAAATTATTCATCCTTAAATTGTTTCCACTACACCAAGTACAGTAACAATTTTTTTTTTTAAAGAGGGCTGAAATTATCCTAAAGAAGGTCAATGCTATAGCCCTGTGCAACACCAGCTGAGTTTTATTCAGCCACCTGTTAGCTAGGAGGGTTCTGCACACGCTCATGATGCATTTAACCAGTTTAAAGGGTCTTTTTATTGACTGGCAGCCTCCCTACATTCAGAGTGCTCAAGACATGGCCCTGCTTTGTGATCATATGTGGCACACAAGACTTAATTCAATTATGTTGTAAGCCTATCCAGTTTGTATCAGTGCCCTTTCACTTTTGTGTCATTTGTCTTGTATCTTGTAAAGAGTTGTATTTCTTTTTTTTTTTTTTTTTTTTTTTTGGAAAAAGGATTTCCCAAAAAAAAAATGCCTTTTTTTTTTTTTTTTAGGAAAAGGCATGCACTAGAAGAAAATTGCCTTTATTTCGTCATTCAGATTTGTGCTGCAGATGTACAGGCTACACTAAAAAAAGAGAAAAAAACCCACAAAAAAGTATTTTTATTAATACAAAAGTGCCAAAACAATAGCAGAAGTCTTCTACAATGCTAAAATCAAAGATATACCCATGCATTTAATTTTGAAAGCCCAGCCAGACAGCTCAGACATATTTCAAATAAGAAACAGAGAGATAAATAATGAGGGAAAAATAAGCAAATATATTTAATTGTGTGAAAATTACAAACCATGAAAGACTGGATATTGCTATCCTTTCTTTAGAAGTAGTTTATTCATTTCAAACAAACTGCAAGCGCCTTCTCAGTTGGATAAAGCTTGAAAATATTTGGGCCTTGCTTAAATCAATATATAGCCCCTGAATTCATTATTAAAGTACAAGTAAACTGCAAATTTTAAAATAAAATTTTGGGGGTTTTGGGGGTGTTTGTTTGTTTGGGTTTGTGGGCTTTTTTGTTGTTGTTGTTGTGGTGGGCTTTGGTTTTTTTTAGTGTAGCAAGATATTGCTACTATTTAGTAAATCTCTATGATCACTACAAATGAGAAAACAAGATGCCTTTAGACCTTGAGTTACCGAAGGGAGACAGTCTTGAAACTTAAAATTGTGTTATCATCTATTTTAATTTCAGTCACTGTTGCAAGGTTCTGACCAAACATTTAAGGAAATATTAATCCCATCATTACAACAAGCCAACAGACATGTTCTTACAGTCATTTAAAATAGCTTCAAATGCATAAAAATCTCTCTCACTGAAAAAGCTGTAAAGACAGAAGCTTGCTGCATACAGAGACCACAAACTCAAGTTGAAATCACATTGTGAATACAGTTCCAATAAGAGTGGAAGAGGCAGAAGGGAGATTGAGCTGTTTTTTAAACTTGATTTATAAAGACTAAATTAGCTTATGCTGGAAATCAATAAAAATAAAATGTGCTATGGTGAAATATATCTTTTACCTTTTATAATGCCTTTTACATGAAACATTGATGGCGTGAAAACACTGCTATAAAATCTTATCTGTGTTCAAGGTGTGTGTGTGGATTCCATCACAGTAATAGATAAAACACATCTTTCTTTGACTGGGATAAATATTCATTGATATCTCTTCCTTCTCCTTTTTCCACACAGCTAAAGTCAGAGAAAGGGCAGTAGTGCCAAGTTACTCACCAGTCTGCATGGCAAATAGGTATCAGTTGCCGATGTATCAGCCTCAGTGCTGAAATGCCCTGACCATGAAAGACCCTTCATTTGCTGACTTCATAATATCTTCCCTCAAAGTGGCTAAAATACCTTGTCATAACTGTGAACCGTTTATATACTGCATTTGATATTTTTCTGGCTAACATTTTACACAAATGGATTGTTGTTTTGGTCATTTTCCCCTACTAGTCTAAAAGATCAGAGAAAGATTTTGGAAGGATTCCCAAAAATCTTGACTGAGTTAGGAAGAAAGATAAATAAACTGGCAATACCACCCACCCAATTTTGTCTGGAATATTAGTAGCATGTACATTCTACAGATATAGACCACAAGACATTATTTCTAGTTCCTCATCAAAAAATTAACCTTTATTATGGGTGGAAAAGAGATTCTGAAAGAAGAAATGGAATATTTAATTTTTAAAAATTAATGGAGAATTACTGAGAAAGCTAAAGCAAAGCATTTAAAATCTAATTTTACATATGTGAAGTCACATGTGGACCTTGGCATCAAAATGAAGCTGATCCTTCCTGTCCTTCAAAAGTCACTGACATGAAATTGTCAGATTCTGTCTGCAGCCTAATCCCCTCCTCACCAGATAA
>NW_010248106.1:0-19043 GCF_000690775.1 Eurypyga helias | reverse complement strand
ATATTAAAAAAAAGGTGCAGAGAACCTGGGTACATGAAGTTGTACAGAAATCAAGTTATTAATATGCAAATACCAATACCAGAAGCCTTAACCCAGTTCCTCAGTGAAGTAAATGAAAAACAAGGACAATGATGATAGCTCCCCAGCTTGTTTCCATTCTACCATATCACTCCTCTAATTATGGACTACTTATTATTTCCCATTTATGCATGTACTTCCCTGAAATACTTCTGAACCAGACAGATCATGTATATGAGTAAATGTTTTGCAGATAAAAACATGTTCTTGATCACAGTGAGCTGTTATATCTCAGAAATGTTTACTTTTTAACAAATTGCAAAAAAGAATAATTCACCTTATGTCAATAATCACAGATAGATATAAAGCATGGACTTATTCAAAAAGCTTCCTTATCATCTTCCCAATCCCTATAGACTCCCAGCAATCACTTGATTTTTTACTTAGATGTAAAGATGTGCCAACTGATTTAATTAAAATAACTTATGCTAGAATCTTATGTAGTCCCCCATCACAATTCAATGCACTCTAAAATGCAATCATTGCAACCTCTTACTTCCATATCTACCTTGACATTTGCTACCTTCATTTTTATTTTTTGAATATGTCAGTCTAGTTTACCATGACCTTTGGTTTGCCTAAAAGTGCCTTCCTAAAGCACGGTGTTGGTGAAAACCTTTAAATCATGTGGTATCTCTGACTTCCACTGTTGTGGTACTGTGAAATCATCTGCTGAGATATGTTGCCTTTACACCCTAGGGAACTAGTGCTAGAAAGCGCCATTTTCACATATAATATGAAAACCCAGTGGGAAAACAGTCATCAGATAACGAAGGAAAAAAATATGAGACTCCAGAAATATCAAGGAACAAAGCCATGTTCAGTCCTATGCAAGAAACCAACCCTTCAGCTTTTCCATTTAGAGGGAAGTTATACTTAAATAAAATCCCTGAAAGCATCTTTAGAAAGTCGTATTCCCCTCTTGGTATCACCAGGGAGATTTTCTCTCCATCTATTGAAAAGGTATGCAGATGAAAGACAGTGTGAATCCCTTTTCATCCATCATCCCTTCCTTCTAGAAAGGAAAATTTCTTCCATCAAAAATAAAAATGCAAGGTAAGACACACATTTGGTTGGGGATGGGATAAATATTGAAATATGAAAAACCATGCTATATGAACTCACTTTTAATCCCCGACACCTTATTTATTCTTGTAAAGCTTTTATGTCACCTTCATTTTTATGGAACCAAGGAGTTAGCTTGCTATGGTGAGAGGAAGGATGTTAAAAGCTGAGTAAGGCATGAAGTTATTGGGCAAATTAATAAGAAAATAAATCAGTAATGGTTATTAAATACAAAGACACCACCATTGGGTCAGGAAGTCCATGAGATAAACCTTTGGAAGAACATTCTATGTAAATACCAAGATAGATGCTTGGTAGTATTTTCTTATTGCAAGTTCCTATTGCATTTGTTGTCTGCTGCTTACTTGTTCCTCCCAGGACCTCTGGAGGGATTCTGACCTTTACATGTATGATTCTTCTCATATTTTAAAAGGCAAGAATGTGAGGTAGCTGCTCCAATGACCATATAATGTGGGAGATAAGGAGGAAGATTGCTGATAGATCTTTTCCACACGGTTCTGTGCAGGAGTGCTTTGTCTAGGTTCTGCTTTCTAGGCTGGGGGATATCTCCTTAGTTTAATATGGAGAAAATTGGGTTTTATTTTCGGTGACTAGACTTGTCAGTTTAAGAATTGTCAGAATAATTACATTTCTCCAGCTTATTGTGTTTTTTTCAAATGCTTTTTGGCAGGAGAAATGTTTAGATTTGAAGATATAAGTCCTGTGTCAAGAATGTTTTTAGTCTGAGATGTGTTGAGATATTAGGAAGTCATGGAAGAAACTGAGAAGTTATAAAGACAGCAGTTTGTTTCAGACTTAGATTTGACCTGCAACTAAATTCAAACATGTTCATCTGGTTAGAGGGGAAAATGTGGAAAAGAGAGAGAAAAAGTAAGTCAATAGTTTCCTTGATGACTTGAATGGGACCTTTTTGATGTTACCTCGTGCCCACTGAATTGAATTTAAGTTCTGCTTCATGTGATGGATCTTTGTCTTGCTGAATACTTTTACATATTTAAGTCACTTAGGAGTTAAGCTAGATCAGATCTTCTAGAAAAAAAGGACAGACAATTGTCAAGAATGTGTACAGAAATAGTGAAATGATAGCAGATTTCTGAATATTTTAATGAATATTAAAAAATTAATATTTCTGTACATCTCATTGTTTCTGTATATTCTGTTAAAACACAACGAGGTTTGGTATTTTATTTGGTAATAATGTCAGTTTGAAATTAAGATTTTTCTATTAAAAAATATAGATAGGAAAAAAAGAGGGATTGCCTAATGTCATCAACATCTCTTATAAAAATGACACCAGAAGTATGCTGTGTAATTATGTATTTTGACCTTTTTTTCTTATACTTTACACTTTCCAACACACAGATGTCCCTCAATGCAAGATGCGTGGGTGGCATCCATATCCTGCTATGTTGGATATATATTTCTCAAGTTGAAAAAACCCAGCAAGTCTGAAACTTTTCAGTGAGCAGCACCAAGGCCATTGCTTGATTGCTTTGTATAGCAGTTAATTCAGATGAAAATCTAATGTCGAGTATAAGAACCACTAATGATGATGAGGCAAAATCTACACTGATCTTTTCTAATCACATCATATATGGAACAGGGTTTAAGAAAAGTGCAAGGTTCTAAATTTCTGGATATGGATTTAATTTATTTAACAAGCTAAATATAATTTCTTCTAAAACTACCAGATGACCATTCATATTGTTATTGCAGTATGACATTAAAGGGATTAAGTTTCTTAAGAAATGCTGGCTGAAGATGGATGTTATTCATGTAATATAGAATCCAACAGAAATAACAGTACATATACTCAGAGTTATTAAGTCAAGAAAGGTATCCATAATGACCGACTTTACCTTCATGAATAACACAAGCAACAGAATTTCCATCTCTCTTTCTTTTAGCCTCTATCTTCTTGTGAGTAACATCATACCCTGCAGCAAAATCTCTGCTCTTTACATAACAAAGTAAAATGTTTTGGGTTTATTTTCTTCTGGATTTTGAACACTGCCAGGAACAGTATAAAGTATCCAGGAGAGGAAGACAGTAGCTATTTCAGTATATTAAACAATCCAGGAAATGTTTGCAAGTGCTATAAAATGATCTCCAACACTCTTAAATCATTGGAGAAGTACCTGGTCTTGTTTGGAGAGCAGTCCTCTCCAAAATAACACAGAGAGGCAGAAGGTAGTATGCCATAGTCCAGGCACCAGCCCCAGCTGGCAGACAGGTTTAAGCTACGTTTTTCTGCAGAAGAATGGATTTTATAGTATGGTTGTAGATTGTTCTGTGATGAATGCCTCTGAATATGATCTCACCAAATGCATAACACCAGAATCCAGAGCACTGCATTTTGCAGATTTGAGCTCTCAACCCTGTTACTCCCCCCCTAAACAGAGCACTTAGTAGTCCCTTCAGTGGAAAGATTCTTTCAAAAGAAAAGAAAGTAGCTCTCCTTCATTGAGATCTCTGGTTATATATGGCAGCTGAAAATAATTTGTCATGTGCTTGGTAGCCTAGATAAAGAAAATCTATCATCTCCTCTGCAGAACTATCAGGGAAAATTGTCCTTACAGCTAGCTACCTGTATGCAGATTTAAATGACAGGTCTTCATGAAAAGGAAAACCAAAAAATATTTGTATTGTGAAAATGTTGCAGACTTAGGATGATGAAATGAGAACTAAATGCATACTTAGGAAAGAGAGAACATGTTCAAGAGTAACAGTATGATTAAATCGTTAGATTAAGGCTTGGTGTTCCCCTACAAAAGCAAAAGAGAATGGATTAAAAACACTTAAAAGCTGTAAAAGAGAGATAAGGCAAAAAAACCACAAAGTGGTAAAGAAAAAATTCTGACTTGTAAAATATATAAACTACTACCTAATAATAATAAATATCATCTTGGCAAGGGTTGTATCTGTGAGCCTTCTAAAGCAATAAATCTTTAGGAACTATGTGACTGACTGGCAAAGCAGACCGCTCTCTGTACAAGAGGCACATGGGGAACAGGAATAAAGGCAGATGGAGGAAAGATAATAGAAATTATGATTATAAGCATATAAATGGTTTTAATTTTTTCTAAGTTAAGAACTAAGGGGAAATAAAAAAAAAAGTTACCAAGATTACCTTAATTTTTTAATTAGATCTGCAGAAAAATTGCTGAAAATACTTGCTTTCTGAAAGGTCATCAGCAAGCTGCAATCACCAAAAGATAGGAGAAAACCCTAGCAGTGTATTCTTCCCAGTCACAAGCAGGCAAGAATTATCAAAGAGTGGTGGCAACTGCCACCTTGTTTTACGTATTAGCTGGTTCTTGGAGGAGTCACCTCATGCTTAAGCAGCCATGGCCAAGGGTTTGATATCTCTGCTGTCTTCCACACCACACCGGTTGCCCTGGAGCAGGGGGATTTTAGATCCTGAGTAGTATCTGTGGGTCAAATTCCACTATTTTCCACATGGGTTTAAAGTGAGACTCCAAAGAGCAGTTTTGCCTTTGAACAAATTTAAATGACACCAAAACTGAGGCCAAAATATACTGGTACTCTGAAAGCACCAGTCACAGGAGAAAAGAATTGTAACCGACAAAAATTACTCAAAACAAAAGTTTCCCTTAAATTCTGTGAGATCTCTGTGAAATCATACTGTTTTCTTTCAGATTGTTGAAAGCAATAAAATATCAGAATGTTTAGCAGCAGAAAAAAATCATTTCTAGTGTATTTAAACTCTGCAATTCATTAGCTTTCTTCTAAGGTGCTTCTATATCAAACAGTGGGTGCGATCTTGCAGGCCCTTTTTCAGGTCAATATTCTGTTTTCATATTGATTTCCATGCAATGTTTGTATAAAAACAGTAAGTAATAAGAAAATTATCATCTATTCTCACCAATGAAATAATGTTCCTGGAAACAAAATCATCTTCCTTCCCTGAGAATCTAAAAGTGTGTCTTATCCTGTGCAACCACCTCTACAAACCACCCAAGGTGATCTGTTTGCTCACATTTCTTTTAATTGCTTATTCATCAGTTTATTAGAGAACCTGCTACTAGATAGCTCATGAGAGCATCCTGCGTTTCTGAGCAATGTGCCACAGAGGCAGCGAGCTGGCCTTCAAAGAGCTGCCCTGCATCCTACAATGCCGAGCACAGCAGTCGCCCTGGATAACTAAACCTGCTTTTTGTTCAGGTGAAATTAAGGCATCTCTGAGCTCTCCTCTGCTTCATAGGATTGCTTCCACGTCCTCATCTAGTTCTTTTAGAGCACTGGGTATCTTTATGTTCTGTTGTTGTTTGCAGTATAGAAAAATAACTCTATGAACCAATGTATACAGATACGATAACATCCAAATGCCACAGGAACCAACTCTATGAAGTGCTGAGCAGCCCCTTTTCAGCTTCAGTGGCAATATAGGATGCTCTGAGCTTCCCAAGCACTTTTAAAGCCTAATTCATTCAAGTCTTTTCATGGACTTCAACTGAAAGATCAATCTCTCCACTATTTACCAAAACTAGCCTTTCTTCTGTTGATAACATGGGGATTGTCTGCTGAAAATTCACTACTGTTTACCTAGGCATAACAAAAATGTGGTTTTGCTTTGCTGTTCTCTAGAGGACATACCTCCTTTCTTCTCTTTCCCCCTTTTTCTTTATACTTCTTTTGGCAACAGCTGAAAACTGCACTTAAAAATGTTATCATAGTTTAAAAGTCGATTAAAGTAAACAGACTTTTAAATAATGTTGCTTACTGAATCCATTAATACATGGTAAGGGGAGAGTTCAAAAGGTTCTTTTAAGTAATAAACATATAAATCTGTTTCAAGCTTCGTAAAACAAAGTGTATTGATATGCATCTTGTTATGCAGTTTTTCAATTGCTGCAGGGTGTTTTTTATTTTTGTTTTAAGTACCTATCCCATCAATATTAAAGCACATCTCTCCTTAAAGGAAAAAAAAAGGAAAAGTGCAATCTGGATGCTAGGACAACTAGAAAGAAGCAATAAATTATTGCTGTAATGACATGCTAATTAAAATTTTGCTTGTAACTCATGTAAGTGTTTGAAGCCCAGCAAATATCTCTTTTCATTTGTGAAGTGTGAAGGTAAATTGCCCGGTGACAGTGGGACATCGCTAACAAGTACAAATTGAATAACATGCTATCTTGCTCTATTAGTCCTGACTAGCATGTCTGAATTAGATATTCAGCACACTCCCCATTGTAGGCCTGATTGATAAATGCTAAGGAGAATTTGTCAAAACAACAGGGGCTACACCCAGTGGGACATCAATATGCTCCATTTAGTCACCCACCCGGCACTTCCTACATAGGATTGTCACATAAAATTAAGACTAGCCGCTAACCAGCCATCAAGCTTGCAGCAGACATCAGGCAGCCTGTGTTCTGTATGCATATTAGTCACATGCTTAACAATTTGGGCTGTCATGACTGAAGCATTCGGTGACCTCTGGAGCAGAGGTTGAATTTTGCAACTACACTGAGACATCACGCTCAGCTGTTCAAGATTTTAGGCCATTTCCTGCCTGATCTGTGCACAGATGCACTGCCCTAAGCTATAATCTGTGGCCTAGTCCAAATGACAAATGGCACAGCGTAGATTATTACATTATATATTAAGTACTACAAGTCTGTAAATTATAAGTAAACTACTGTGGAGCCTGAATGCCTCCTCCAGCTTTTAGAACAATATCCTTCATAAAGCCTCTCCTGTGCCTTACAAATAAATATTTTTAAAATCATGTCATCAAGGTTTAAAGACTGAAATGTACTGTTTTCCCTGCAATTAGCTGCTTGAATATGAAACTTCTTTTTTTTCAGCTGTAATTCAATAGGTCATTGCTGGACTTGCTTCTCCTCTATCCCTCCCCTTTTCACTGAGGATTATTAGCAAATTAAAGTTTTCTGTGGGCTCTATATGTTGAAATATTTTGCCAGATAAATGTCTGAGGTTGGTATAGTTAACCACTTTACATAGTTCTTTTGGTATAGAATAATTTAGGTTGGAAAGGACCTTTAAGACAATCGAGTCTAACCTTTAACCCAACACTGCCAAGTCTACCACTAAACCATGTCCCTCAGTGCCACATCTACACATCTCTTAAATATCTCCAGGGATGGTGAGTCAACCACTTCCCTGGGCAGCCTGGTCCAACCCTGGACAACCCTTTCGATGAAGAAATTTTTCCCAGAACCCAATTGAAACCTCCCCTGGCAAAACTTAAGGCCATTTTCGTATCGCGTGTTACTTGGGAGAGGAGACCAACCCCCACCTCTCTGCAACCTCCTTTCAGGTGGCTGCAGAGAGCAATCAGGTCTTCCCTTCAGCCTCCTCTTTTCCAGGTTAAACAACCCCAGTTCCCTCAGGCTCTCTTCATGCAACTTACAATCCACACCATATTATACAATACATAAAACACAGTACAAAATGCAATACAATAAATACTGTACCATACAACACAATACAAAATACAATACCATAGCATACAGTACCATATAATACTATACCATACTATACAAACATACTATAAACCACAAAATACAATACCGTAAAATACAATGCCTACAATAAATGAAATGCATACCATGTCATACAATACATACCATAAACTATATACAAAATATACAGTACAATTTATAGAATAAATTCAATAATTACCATACCACACAGTTCATGCCATACCATACCATACCATACCATACCATACCATACCATACCATACCATACCATACCATACCATACCATACCATACCATACCATACCATACCATACCATACCATACCATACCATACCATACCATACCATACCATACCACACCATACCATGCCATAGCCATACCACACCATACCACACCATGCCATAGAATACAAAACACAGTACATTACAAACTACACAATCAGAACTTTATCCATACATGCACACCCTGGAAATCATCAAGATGCTTATTAGAGCTAACAGTGGTGGATAATGAGGACCTTCAGCTACACCGTGCCATTGCATGGGTCCAGACTAGCAGTAAGGCCAGCCGGGCACTTGCCTGTGCTCGATGGAGTTGGCTCCTGAGAAGACCTGTGTGCGGGAGTCTACTGGGAGCTGGTGTTGGGGGGCCACGGATCTGTGCTGGGTGGGACACAGTACAATACAAAATACTTTACAATAAAATATTGTACAGTGTGGATTAGACGTGCAATATACAACACTAATAAAAATGAACATGAAATCTAAACATCATCAGTTCAAAGGGATCTAATATGTTGTTCTATTACGCTTAGTCTCTGTTTATGCACTGAAGTTCTTGTTTATATGCGGACCAGCTGTAAAGAGTATTAAAAAAAGCTGGAAGGAAAGCCATTCACCTCCTTTATTCTTACCGAGCTGTAATATTTTAATGGGCTAAATAAGATGTTTGTTACAACGTCATTGTGTGCTTTCTATGTGTAGTTAGGACTCCAATATGACAGTTATCTATGATCAATACGAAATGGAAGGAAGGAAGAAAGGAAGCAAGCAAGCAAGCAAGGAAGCAAGGAAGCAAGAAAGGAAGCAAGGAAGATGGAGGAAAAATGATGCCCATACTACTCTAAAGAAAAACGTTCACTGTTCGTAGCTAGTTAATATATCCACAAAGCTGTCCTATGGTACAATTTAACTCACAGTCAGAGATGGTCCAAGCAGAGGTTTTGTCTTGCATTTCTTTTACCATTGACAATAATAAACAGAAGAAATTGCTTTTGTTAGGACAGGATTAGTACCCAACTCTACCACATTGTGCTGTACCAGTCTGTAATGTACAGGTACTCACAAAGTGAAGGACCAAGGTTTTATTTGCAGCTGTTCTTGTGGCAGGATCAAATATCCACATCAAAGCTTTATGAACAACGATGTTGATGGCCCTAGATGTTCATGGGTACAGAGATGGCTGCTGGAGAAACCTGTGGCTGATTACCAGGGGGTGCATGCTAGGAAGACCCTGGGCGAGTGACTTTGACTTTGGATCCAGCAGATGGAAACTGCTTTGAAGAGCTCGAGTAGATGCCTCACAACACTAAGTACAGGTCAAATGTTGGCACCAGAAGAAAACAAAACCCAAAACCTCCTGTTTACAGAACTGCTAATGCAGATATACCTCTTGTTCCCCAAAACTGCAACTGAACTAAATATGAGCTTTCAAGAGACTTTGGTAATTTTTCGTTGTATTATATATCAAAAGTTTAAAAGTCTTGTACCCCTCTCCTGTTGCAATTTGTAGTTTCACAAGTAAGAAAATGCTCATACATCTTCCTGGTCTTTAGACAAGCACCTTATCGCTACCTTATGGTAACATTTCCATCTGGAATATAGCAATATTCCAGCCTAAACTGAATTCTGTTGTCTCTTCTAGGCCAACCATATCTTGGCTTGAATACCAGATTTGATACAGAGGTGGAATAAATTACTTTACAGTAAATGAGTAGGTGGTATTACGGCCTTTGAGTTTGGTAACTGGGTAGTGTCTTGCTTCTTGTTTCTCAGTGTAATTGTTTACAGGCCAACCAGCCTCCATGCCTTTATGAGTGTCATTGCAAAGTAACTGGCAACTTGTCACTGTGATGTCTGTCTTCATACCATTCTGGAAGTTCTTTAGTTTGGATAGAAGTCATGTCAAGAAGATACTCTTTTACAACACCAAATAATGGGAAACATTTTAAAGGCTCTTCTAGAAATGTTTCACAGAGTTATGAGTTTCTTGACTTTGGTTCATTTAACCAGTGGTAGAAGATATCAAGATGCCAAACACCCATTTAAATCTCTTTCTCAAGATTTCATCATATACCACTTACATACACAAAAAGTTACTAATGAGATAAATGTTCCTGGAACTTAAAACCATGTTAGTCCCCTTTATGTAATTATTAAATCTAAAATAAAATGTAGAAAATATATACAGAAAACATTAATTTCAACTGTGATGGTACTAGATATTGTTGACTCTTATTCCCTATTGCTTGACTGCTTTAATTTCTTTGGACATCAATTTTTCAGTATGGAAAAGCAGTGCAGTATTTAGCTCAAATAGGTAAATTTTGCTTTATTTCCTGAGGTGATAAGGCATCTAATAGAGCAGTTTACACAAATTTTCTCTTTTTCCTTTGGTTGTTGGACTCAAAGTGAAAAATGAATAGAAGAAGAGAAGAAAACTGGGTCTAGGACAGATCCAGGATCTAGCATTAGAAAAAAGGTAGTGTAAATGTAGTGTAATTAATTCCAATAGGATTCCTTGACATTTACAGTATTGTAAGGAAGAAAACTACCTTATCCTGTCAGAAAGTGCCTTTTCTGTTTGCTCTTCTGGTACTAACCTTTTATTAGAAGACATAATGATCCCTTAGCATACACTGATCTTCAGACAATCACTTATGGTCAAGTTAAATTGTATGTATTTGCCTCTAAAGAACACAGTTTTGACCTGCTCCCTCTGATAAACTAACAATTCAAATGCTATCTAATCTAAGTGAATTAGTAAGTGAATTCTCCAGTGATATGGGACACTGCACAGTGGAGGTGATGGCAGATAACCTCTCAAGCTCACATTTAGCTAATGAACTAGAAAGCCCTACACAGTCTCTGAAAATGAGATTTGTAAAACTCCTGTAACCCAGTGATTCAAATATATTTAAGAATAATCTACATTACAGTCACACTTTAACTGATTATCTAGTTAAGACTCATTTTTAGGTTAGTATCAGACCCATATACAAACTAACAAAAATGAGCTTGTCCTATCTCCCATGAAGATTCCACATGAATAAAACTGGGGTCTGAAAGAGTGATTTAAGTTTTTTACATAAAATATGCAAGAACTTGCTAATATTTGTTGGTGTAGAGGTAAAGAGCATGTATGTGAACCAAATTACCTCAACTGGGTGTTGCAAATGCATAACAGATCTTCCACAGCAAAGTAAGAATGGACTAAGTATGCAGAGTCATCAGGAAAAAAGGAATGATCAGGAAATTTTTCTGGGAAACAAGAATCACCATTGGCAGTATAAGCTGAGGCACATGTGTGCAGGAAAGTCTTTCCAGGATCCAGATCAGCAAACCGGGTACATTATTTCAGTTCATATGAATGATGCAGTTAAAAACAATGAGTAAGGTTTCAGTCCTAACTATAAACAAAGTCTTCAGAGTAAGCAATAATTCAAAGAAAATGTTACTGCTGGATTCTGGTCCTGGCTGTTGAATATTAGGGGGAAATAGTACTGGGAAGAGATCTTCTATTGAATCCTAAAGTTAAAATTGTCCTACTGTAATGATGCAAAAACCTGTGGCATGCCCTCTGTACACAGCATTCCATGTATATATGCATGCATTCAATAGGGGATGTATGTGGAAACATGTTCTGAAATGAATAACATGTTACTGTTTTTCTGGAGAAATGTACATTCATTAAAACAGGAACTGGTGGCTCCTGGTAATATGAAAAGCTGAAGTACAAGAAAATGAGAATTTTTAGAGACTAATGGATAAAATATGTCTATAAAATGTTAAGCAATTAAGGTAACTACTCATTGAAAAAAGGAAAATAAAATCAAGTGTAGTTACATGGAGGTGACATCCTTACAATGCGACAATAGGTAAGTTTAGTTTTCAGTTGTTGATCATTTTTGTGATTGAATGAGGTTAGAAATTAAACCTTTACGTGTGTGTGGGAGGGGTGTGTGTTTTTGGAGTTTTTTTTAATTGACATATTCATTTTACCACAGTTTAGCACCAATTTTTTATAGAAAATGGACTTCTGTATGAAATGCATCACACAAAAAATAAGCTTACTGATCTACTTGCATATGCATTCAGTCCTACGCTAAGAAACATAGAAAGCAAAAAATGTTTTTTTCTGAGCCCTACTGGCAAAACTTTACTCAAGCATTTTTACCCCACAGGAAGGCTAAAACTAGCCCATAATGACAGCAGCTTCACTGAAAACAGCAGCCTGCTCACATTGCCTGGGGCAACACACAGATGATGGATAGCATAACAGATGAATCTTCTCCTCATCTCCATTCTAATCTCACTCTACTAATTGTCATCAATATCATCAGTGTCAGTAGCCTAAGCTACCGCTCCGAGCATGCGAGCTCCCCCAGCAGCACTCGCCCTGCTGCTCCTCCTGGGGTTTGCCCCTCTGCCTGCACAATCTGTGGCACTACTCAGCACTGGGCCCCTGCTGCCAGCACGCGGGGAGCAGATGATGGAGATGGAGCCTGGGTCTGGGGCCTGGGCTCTAGAGGGTGGACCACGTCTTGCTAATGCACAACACGCAGCATGGTAGAAAGGTTGTTGCAGCCGATGTAGCGTGAAATAAATGCTGTAAATAAGTGATGAATAATGTGCCAATATTGCTTTATGTTTGTAATTTCCTGTGTGCACTAAAAGGTCATTATGCTTGTAGAAGTCAAGCATTCAAAACTTAGAAAATGCAAAAACTGAGGCCATTCTTCAATGTGAACATAAGTCCTTGTGTGATACTCCTGTTCATGGCAGAAATGCAGACTCTTTTCACAAAGCGTGAACTTTGTGCAGCTCCAGGACAGGCAGGAGGCCCCCTCTGTAGTGTTAGGACTATCCTCACCATCCAGCACATTGTTCCATGTGCCAGCTACTGTTCACTGTGCAAACAATTCAGAACATAGGATTGTTAATTCCCTCTTAGGTTTCTCTTTGGTGATCAGACTTTAGCAGGAAGCATCCACAGACATGGATGAATAATTGTTCGATATCACTTTAAAGCGAAATGGTGACACATCATTTCTCAAAGAAGAGTGAAATTGAGACACAAAAATATTAGTGTCGCATCATATAATTCTGTTGTATCTAGTTTGAAAAATCAGAGTCTGTGATTTTTTTGTGAAATTGTCAGTTTCCTCATTACCACACGCTAATTGTATTCAGTGTCTTCCTCCTGCAAGCTGCCAGGGGCCGGCCGTGACACCAACAGAAACAGCATTTGCTCTGCCACCTTCCTTACACTTCTCATGCCTTGGCACTCTCCATGATGCGGCTTGAATGCCAGTGGAGAGCAGAAACCACATGGACAGGAATTTACCATGAGCTCAGCTCTACAACACTGCTCATGTTTATTCCAGACAGGCTGAACTGGTATCTCTAGATACCTTGCCAGTTTGCCAAGTCAGGCAGCTGCCACCTAGACCTTAAAACATTGCAAAACCAGATTCATTGAGTTCTGAATATAGAATTGTTTTCAGTTAGAAAGATAATGCTACGCTGCGGTTCAAAAGTTGAAGATGTAGACTTAAAAAAATCTCTCTTATACTAGCAAGATGCTGCCTAGACCTGGAGGATAGTGAAAAGAGCAAGACAAGAAAGGTGTGTTTAGCTTCCAAACATGCCTGTGGGATGAAGAAGCTGGGTGGGTGGGTAGTGGAGAGAAAGAGACTGGCAGCTACTGGTGTAAATGGTGCAATAAGCCTCTTGTAAGTAGGGGCAAGAGAGTCTAGCCAGAGAGTAAACATGTGCTGGAAGTCCTCCTCTGGAGAGCAATGGCCTGAGAATGAGTAGGAGTGTGAATGGGGAGAGAGGGAATGGATGGAGAAGAGGGAGCGGGAAAGACAACAGGTACAGCTGGGGACTGGTGAACTCTACTACTTCATTTGACTTCAGGAGTTCGATGTTAGGAGAAAAAATGCTGCAGGATGTTAATGGCCCCAGGTGGGGACTGGAGGGGAGAGAATAAATGACTTGTGGATTAGTTTATTGGTAAGAAACATTTTATCTACCATCTATAGAAAAACGGGCTGGCTTTTTCCATACAAGGGTTAAAATCTACATCACTATTGGAGATCTGTTTAAGAGTATCTGCGGGTTAAATACACTGAATCCTCATCCCATACACAGTAAGGCAGCTACAAGTCAAACATAATGACAGTGCTGATTAATTAGGTACTCCTACCCCCAGCACTTGAGAGTGATTTATTGAGACACATCTCTAACCTGATCCATTGTGCTGACTGGATTAATGGAGTGAGCTAGAGAAATTCACTGGCAGTGGTAGATACAGAGCAGGAAAGCATTAACCCTTGGAGCTTTCTTATCTAGCCTATTGACAATATATTAATTATGACAAAACATACATGTCTCACCTAATTATCTTTTGATAGCTAAGCATATATTTTTATTCATGCATGATGAAGATACTGAAGTGAAAATCATTTGTACATAAACATTTTAGAAAAATATGGAGATAACACTGAATTTACAAGGTCCACTGTAAACAGGAGACTATAAATGTCTTCCTTTAATTCTTCACCATTTACTTTAGATTATTAGAACAATTGATGGAGCAAGCAAAAGAAGTTATTTTGGAATATAAATTGGAGCATCATTAGATTACATATATACAAACACTCATGATGCACTATAAATGCTGTGTTTTTCCTGGTCCTGTCTCCAGCAGGCTTATCTTCTCAAACTTGGACATATTTCTGAATTCATGCAATTAAATGACATTCCCTAAACCACACTTCACTCCAGGTTACTGTCTTACTCAGAATTTTAAATATCAAATCCATGTGACAGCAAGTCACAGTGCACAAGCTATTTTTAATATCTAACATGCCCAGGTATCTGAGACAAAACAGGTGCATCCCACAGTGTGGAAAGCATGAGCACAGTCTCCAGGCAGCCTTCAGGGGCTGCAAAGATTTCAGTCGAATCTTCCTGGGGGAGCAGGATCACAGTATCTCACACAAGGCTTGTCTGCTTCCAGCAGTGAACAGGACTGTGAGTGCAGTTTATTCATCTAGTATTGCATATGCTACTTCATGTTTGCAGGATGATATTCTCCAGTCATCACAGGTAAATGTGAATGACTACTTATTCAGTAGACTTTTCACAAACCTGAAAGATAGTTCTGTTCAGAAGAAACAGATGGGCAAGAACAAGGAAGAAAGAAATTCTCTAAATATTGAAAGCATTTTGTTCCAAGATTTTCAAAATGAAGCATTACTAGTTTTAGTTTTTATTGGAGAAATAGGAGGGAAAATAAAGTAAATAAAACTTTTAATTTTGTGCCATAGAAATATTAACACCACACATATTTTAAAGCTTTAGATTTAGGGATTGAATTAATTGAAAGTAAATTAAAAAAAACATTCTACTTAGTACCACCTGAATGGAAATTTTCTTCAGTTAATGCAGAAAGCCACTACTTGCATAACCCTGATCACTCTATAAATTTTGGCTGAGCTATGTCCAGACTTTGACGCAGTTCTGGTCTAATGTTGCAGTTTGCAGTCCTGGTTCCCCACTTCTGGTTTTCCCTGATGGGGACTCTGGTTGGGTTAGAGCAGAGATCCTTTCTGGCGTGCACACTGCGTCTCACAGAAGTAGAAGAAAAGAATAGGACCTGCCAGATACTGTCCCTGCAAAGTATGGGAACTTGGTGAAAGCCCAGTCCTGGGAACTGGGAGGTGTTCTTACTTACTGGTGTTCCCATTCAGACAGGACTTGGTGTCTATGTATTGTTACTAACCATTTCATTCGTAGAGAAATACACAGAAAAAGCAAGTATATATTTACAACTTCTCCTGCATTGTGTGCTCTCAATGAACTCGTGCTTCTAAGGCCCATTAGAAAGGGTCAGTTTTTGGCCGTGCTTGCAACTCTTTCCATGCTGTTTTCTCCACACAAGCTCTGCACCTACACAAAGGAGCTGTTAAGATTATCCAAGGTATATCCTCAGGTTCCTCTTGTAACATTAACTTCAACAAGAAGCTGGGTCATGATATGTAGATGCAACCTCAAGTGTCTTTTCAGGGACACTTTGCTGAGCCATTTTTAGTCACCCAGTGCAGTTAGCAGAGACACTTCCAGTTATATCTGTTGGATCAACACCACAAGGTCCGTCATCTTTGCTTCTAACTAAGCTGCTACTGTAGAAGGATATAGGGAGAGTAGTACAAAGTGCAGAACCACAGAATAGAATCATGGAATAGTTTGGGTTAGAAGGGACATTTAAAGGTCATCTAGTCCAACCCCTCTGCCATGAGCAAGGTCATCTTCACCTAGATCATGTTGCACAAAGTCCATCCAGCCTCCCCTTGAATGTTTTCAGGGATGGAGCATCCAGCAGCTTTCTGGGAAACCTGTTCCAGTCTTTCACCACATTCATAGTAGAAAAATTTCTTCTTTCTATCTAGTCTGAATCTACCCTTTTTTTACCATTACTTCTTATCCTGTTGTAACAGATCCTACTGAAAAATTTGCCCCCATCTTTCTTATAAGCTGCCTTTAAGTATTGAAAGGCTGCGGTAAGCTATCCCCGGAACTTTCTCTTCATAAGGCTGAATAACCCCAATTCTCTCAGCCTGTCCTCATAAGAGAGGTGTTCCCGCCCTCTGATCATTTTTGTAACCCTTCTGTTGACCAGCTCTAACAGTCCCATGTCTTTCAGCAACATCTCTCCTCCTATTTCCTGTCCGGCTTCTGTTTCATTGTCTGTTATTCCAAGGGCCTACAATGCAGTCATTTTCTCTCATAAAGATAAATTATTCCATCAGAAAGTCTTTTTCTTTTTTCTGCAGTGAAATTTGTGCCTCAGGTAGACTGTTTGAATGTAGTTTGGTCATCTCCATACAATATACATTTTTATGAAAACAACATAAACTTATTCCAGACAATCATCCCAGATGATCTAGTTTTGTATAATATCACATATTATGTCATAGTTGCCCACAGACCTTTTTCTGTACAGCTTGAGGTTTGTCTCGCCAGGAATCTACTGCTATTCATAAAGTCAAGAAGAATGGAAGTCCACCGAGAATACTCAGATTGCTTATTGTTTTCTGAGCTGGCATAAAATAATTCTATTCCTCCTTTTGTCTGCTCTATATAAATATTTCACATGAGGACAGGACTACAGTGTCTTAGTTAATACTTTTATACTGTATTTTTATACTTTGTAAACTGGCCTTTTCATAAGGTATTTCTAGACATATGGGCCCAGGACAGCCTATCATCTGAATTTTAGATTTAAATTATCTCTTAGAAATGCAGGACCTTTCTAAGAGAGATGAAGGTCAGGTAAAGTATCCAGAACCTCACCATTGATTTAATCTTTTTCCCACAGGAAAGAGGAGAGGATGGAAAAAAAGTTTTGTAGCCTGAGATATCACCCTTGTCACCCCATGAGTGAACCTTCTGCCAAAGCTGAGGAAGGGGTCCATGAGCTACAGGAGCAATCACTACAGAAGTGGCCTTGCTGTGACATCTGGCAGTGTGGCCTGGATTTCTCTTAATGTAAAGCCCTTAAAGCATCTACAGACCAGCAGTGAGGCAAAAGATGGATGTTCAGTCAGAAGTGCTTAATTAGGATGCAAAGATTTTGTAACAAAGATTATTTATTTGCTTTTTCATCACTCTTATGCTCTGGACAGCATGACAATAAGGGACAGCTTGAGGAAGTCAAGCATCAAGGCACTTTTTCACTTAAAATAGTCACTGGGATGTATGATCTAGCTGCCTGAGACATATCTGTGCACCAATATGACACTACAGGAAGATTAGAACATAAGAAAACTTACACCAGTTTTAGGCATCACAGAGAAGATTCAGATTAGACATTAGAGGCTGGTAGAGGGGAATAGCTAAATAATGTCCCAGGTTCTTAAATTATTTTGTTGATTTTAGGAATATCACTTATACCTGCTGGTTTGTTTTTGTTTGGTTGGTTTTTTCCCCTCACATTACAGACTTTGAAATTAAAAAATAAAAAAAAAAAAAAGAGAAAGATGAAATTGCTTGTTTAAATTATTTTCTTTGCTCAAAATCAATCTTCAATTATTCATAATAGGAATGAGGAAGGAAGAAAGGTAGGAGACTGAAAAATGGCATTGTTCAAGCTGTGTCATTGTGTGTAACATCTTCTCTAACAGTCATGCCAAAGGTATGAATAATCCTGGTGGGAATGCTACAATGAGAAGGTTTACTTGCTGCGTCTGTGTTGGTTTCAGACAGGAATGAGGTCCTTTTATTCACATTGCTGATGGCTGGTCCAGGCTGGCCAAAGGCAGGTTTCACTCCATGATACTTCATGATCAGTGCACATGCACAGTACTTGTGCACATACTCAGTACTAAGGTGAAAAGTGGTCTGGAAGGGATATGGGGGGGGAGGGGGGTAGTGGTGGGGAGGTCATTAAGCCTGTAGTTAACTTGATAGCTGGGTTGTTAACTCCTTGGTTAGCTCCTGGCATGGATGTTAGAGGTGGAGCAAGTTTGTAAGTGGGTTGGGGGATCAGCTGGCTTTTGTCCTGGTTGGGTTGTTGCCCTGGGGTTCTGGCTTTTGAGACTCTCGGGCTCACACTCTCGCTGGTTGGGACCTAGTTGTTTGTCAGTTGGAGGGTGGTGAGTAGTTGTAGCATATGTTTTATTTTCTATTATTTTAATTACGTATTAGTAGTAGTAATATTTTTAGTAGTATCACTATAATTTTCATTTATATTCAATTATTAAATAGTTCTTATCTCAACTTCATGAGCTTCCTTGTCTTTTCCTCCAACTCTTCTTCGGCACTGGGGGAGGGGGAGTGGGGGAGCAGCTGTGTGGTACTTAATTGCTAGATAAGGTTAAACCATGACAGTTCTTTCTGGTGCCCATCATGGGGCTTGAGGAGTGTTTGATAAGTATTTGTTATAGAGATGTGGTAGTGGCTGATCAAGACGTTGAGTTTGGGGCTCTTTAAGTTTTTAAAAGAACAGTGGGATCTACTGCCTTATAAGTTCCTTATTATCCTCATTATATATGCTCAAACAGGGTTGAAGGGTTTTGTTACCCTGGTTGGTGTATTGCTGGTGTTGGGAGGAACCCTGTATC